>NC_136997.1:9565867-9628367 GCF_032717465.1 Coenobita brevimanus
GAAAGATCCACCATTGACATACTCAATCTCTTAACTCATACCATCCATCAATCAATTGATCTTTCTGGAGAAACTCATGCAGTAGCTCTTGATATCTCTAAAGCTTTCGACAGAGTATGGCACCGTTCCCTGCTGTCCAAACTCCACTGCTATGGACTAACGTCTTTTGTTTCTTTGATTTCTTCATATCTCAGTGACAGGAAAATAAGAGTAAAAGTAGATGATGTATATTCCAATTTCCACTCAGTTAAAGCCAGCGTGCCGCAGGGATCAGTTCTGGCGCCAACCCTATTTCTGATTCATATTAATGATCTCTTATCTGTCACCCACAATCCCAATCGCTCATATGCAGATGACTCAACACTACATAGTTCATTCACACTCAGACACCCATTTACAAAGTCTAATATCTCTACCTCTCAACTCAGTACAGCCATCACCATAAATCAAGATCTATCTACGATCAGTGAATGGGGACAAAACAACATTGTCTCTTTTAATGCTAGTAAAACTTAATATATACAATTTACTAATAGACAGATATTACCAGATTCGTACATTACCTTCAGTGCTACTAATATTCCCATCTCCAAAAGTATTGGAATTCTTGGCGTCTCACTTAACAGTGCCCTCAACTGGGCCTCTCATGTCAGATCACTTGCTAAAACTGCCTCAAAGAAACTTGGATTATTGTACAGAGTCCGTAACTTCTTTGCCGATGAGCAGTTAGCTATAATTTATAAGAGTCATGTGCGCTCTCAGCTTGAATATTGTTCACCCTTGTGGAATGGTTGTGGAGAGGTTGCATTAAGACAACTAGACAAAATTCAGAATAAAGCTGTTAGAATCATTAACAACCCTTTCATTACATATAAACTACCTACCCTGCATGTAAGAAGGAATGTTGCCTCCCTTGCATTATTTTACAGATATTTTTTTGGCAAATGCTCAGACGAAGTTGCGTCCATGGTGCCACCTCTCCATGCCTTCCCTCGTGCTACACGGGCATCTGGTAGCGCTCATGACTGGAATGTCACTCAGCCATATTGCAGAACTTCTGCCTATCAGAATTCTTTCATTCCCCGAACTGCATCTCTCTGGAATTCGCTTCCCCGGGGTTGTTTCCCTCCAAATTTCAACCCACAGCTGTTCAAGTCTAACTGTTACAGATATTTTATGAACGGAGGACACCGGTAATCTGGTGTATGGATTGTTTTTTTTTTACTCATTTGTTTTTCCTTCCTCCATTGTGTTAGAAAAAAAATATATATATATATAGGCTGAAGTGGTTTAAACATCCTAAAGTAATGTCATGGTTTGTTTCCATGTAACCGGCCGATTTGGCTGAAGGATAGGTAGAGTATGGCTATTCACTGTTTCATTTCATTATGCTTGATATTTAGGGTCGTATTCCGAGTGATTTTAAACATCTAACACCTCTTCCTTGGCCAGTTTTTTTTTTTTTTTTCCGTATTGCTCTTCACCTCATTATCATCGTCACTGATTTTGATGGAGAGTGTGTCACTATCTGCACAACAGAAACAATATATAAGAAAATAATAAAATGTTTTATGCCAAATAAATCACCAAGGAACAGGTGCTACGAATAATCCGATCTTATGGTATCTTGAATTCAGCCACTGGAGCTGCTGTCAACCTCACATTACCCATAATCAGTTCAGCATTTATGCTGAAATCAGGTATCAGTTTTGTCAAGCTGAAATAAATGGATTAGAAATGGCTAGTTTTCTTATTCACCTGAACAGAGCAAGTGACATTCACGAATTAAAGTACCGTCACGTAAGTGTCATTATTCAGATTTTTTTTCTTTCAATGGGGATATGAAATAGAGGGAGTAGAAAGCTTCCATACCTCTTGTTCGATGTGATAAAACAATTTTGTTTTACTTTAAGCAAATTGTTATAAGCTATTACTTTTTGCATGAAGGACACAAAAATTAGAAAGCATAAATTACAAATGTCTCTTGTTCTCCATATAAATCAAAATATGTGTTATAAGAAGGAAATGAAAGCAAGTTTGTGCAATGTCGGATAATATATTACTCTGTTCACTTACTCGCTTCAGTTTAGGTACAACGTGACTTCATTGCGTACAGTCCTGGAATTTACAAAAAAGTATTTACAACTTGACTTCACTATATAGTCCTTACACTTACAAGAAAATATTTACAACTTACACTTATATGAAAATATTTACAAAATGCCTTCACTATGTACTATACTGGGTGAGGCACACAGGCAGAGTGAGGCAGAGCAAAGGTGAGGGGGGAGGGAGCGAGTGAGTGTATGGCCTTGACAGCCTGGGGGATGGTAGAGGAACAGTTACCTTACATGCCTGCCAATTTTTACCCGCGAATCTTGAAAAATGCGGTCACAGTGAAGTTATTTTTAGACCATTTTAAAACGGCACTGGCACTGGCCGCGGCATTATGTCAGACCGTTTTAGAACGGCACTGGCACGCGGCGGGTTAAAGCAATGAACAGGGCATCGAGAGACGATTACTGTGTGTCAGAGAAGAGTTTTTTTTTTTGGGGGGGGAATTTGAAGGAAAGTTTGGATGGGTTTTATTGTCTCACTTGATAGAATGAAAGTTGTAATTATGCTTAGCACATAAACACAGGTGTTAGGAGTAAGTGATAACTTAATCATGGTACATGGCCACTGAGGGTTGTAGGAAAGGTACCTAGAAAATGGAAGGATAAGTACACATAAAGTAAGGAGTGCATCAATAGGTCTGCTCAGTTACGAATAGAGGATATGTCAATCAATTATCTGAAATGAGACATAATCGTGAATATAGCCTACGAAATGGACTGTACAGTACTTGTGACATGTATGGATTTCGTGAATGTTGTTAAGAGCTTTTAAAGTGGTAGTGAAGCCAGTGTAAGGGTAATGCCCATATGAATCAATGGTTTGAACCTACTTGGAGAGACAAGATGTGTGAATGTCCCAAGGGCTATTCTCTCTCTCTCTCTCTCTCTCTCTCTCTCTCTCTCTCACACACACACACACACACACACACACACACACACACACACACACACACACACACACACACACACACACACACACACACACACACACACACACACACACACACACACACACAAGGCACGGAGGAGACTAGACGCACGCCGACATCGCTCCATACACGGCCAACTTGGCCAGAGGCATTACCTAAATTTGTATCTTTATATGAGTCAAGCTCTGTACCAGGTTAGACCAAATGGTGTTCTAATATACGAGGGGTGATTAGAAAGAAATGACAGTGAGTCCATAAACTTTTATTAGCATGAAGAACTATCAAACTATGACTCACATTCCTTCAAAGTACTCCCCTCCAACCTCTATGCAGCGTTCCATTCTCTTTCTCCACTTCATGAAGCAAGCGTGGTACTCTGAAGACTGTATACTTCGGAGTTCTGAATTGACGGTCCGTGCCAAGTCTTGGATGCGATGAAATTGCTTCCCAGCGATGGCAGATTTAATTTTTGGAAACAACCAAAAGTCACATGGAACCAGGTCAGGGGAGTAGGGTGGGTGGGGGAGCAGAGTTATACCTTGTTGTTCCAGGTACTGCATAGTGAGGCGAGCTTTGTGGGGTGCAGCATTGTCGTGGTGCAGCAAAAGGCGAGACTGATGGCGGGTTGGTGCGGTGTTGGCCTTGTGTTCCAAGACTTGTGGAAGGACCTGGTCTGTGTAGTATTGGGCTGTGATAGTGGACTTTTCAGGCATCACATCCACGCATATTGGTCCTTGAGAATTGAAAAAGATGGTGAAAAGGCGCTTCCGGCTGCGAAATCCTTCCTTCAAAATCTGAGGTCGAGGGTCTTCATCGCCCAACCACACCATGTTTGACTGCTTGTCACGGGTTGTGAAGAATGAAATCCAACACTCATCTCCAGTAGCAACATCTGAGAACCGTTTTGGACCATTTGGTTCAAATTCAGCAAGCCAGACACGACAAATCCTCACCCGTTCAGCCTTTTGCTCATCAGTCAACAAATGGGGTATCCATCGACAACACTTCTTCCTTAGGTGTAATTGTTCATGCACGATGTCATATGCACTCCCATAACTGATATCAAGCTCCAAGGCTAAGAACCTAAGAGTTACAGTTGGATCCTCGTCAATGATGGACCGTGCACGGACAGTTGTTGCTTCGGTCACGGATGTCCGGGGGCGTCCAGAACGTTGTTCATCTTTCAATTCAGTTTTTCCTGCTGTGAAAACACGAATCCAGCGGGAAACAGTTTCCAGGGAAGGAGTAGTGTCTGGATAAACTTGTAATAATTCCCCTCGAATCTCTGTTGCTTCCTTTCCCAGTTTCCACCTCGTAAAAATGTAGAACCTGCAGCCTTCTTTCGAGTAATCCATGTTTCTGGCCAGAGAGCAAAAACAAGAGTGAAGCATTCACTCACAACAATAAAACAAGAAAAGTCAGGCATACGGCGACAAGTTCAAACTCGTAAGGACAAGCAACTCTGCACTCTCCTTGCTCCCCTACCTCCCATCATTCAAGGTTTTCATGTTATAGCACGAACTGTCATTACTTTCTGATCACCCTTCGTATATAAAAAAAAAGAAGTTTTAAAGCAAGATTTGTTCAAACAGAAAAGAAAACAAATTAGAGTAAGAATGTGCACAGTCAGCTGATCGTTGTTTAGTCTACAATCTGCCCCAGGGAATGTAAGTACCGTATGTTCTTTTAGTACTGCAACATGAACACATACTTTAGTAAAGCAAATTTGGAAAAGAAAAGGGATGAAGGTAGAATGCAGGACGATGATTTCTACCAAGAACTGGTTGAAATGGAGACTCATAACAAACTGGTTGAGCGCGTACACAGGCTTGAGACTGCTTTTCAAAATGAGATTGATGAAATTAAGAAACAGATGCACTTGCAAAAGGAAGAAATAGAAATATTAGGAAAGGAAATCAACAAGAAAGACATAACCATAGGAGAGCTAACAGTTGAAGTGGGTACACTTAGGAGGAAAATTAGTGAAATGGCAAGTACAGTAGTCAACCACGAGAGTATTATGGAAGAGTTCAAAAGTGATACAGAGACAATTAGGCAAGTAAGCAGTCTGATAGATCAGAGCAGTGATATTGAGGAAGAGATAACACAGGTGAATGAAGCTGTGCAAAGCTACAAAAATGATGTGGAAACCACATATGCTGAAATGATGAAAGTAAGGAAAGACTTAGAAACAAGGGTGGAAGAAAAAATCATTAAAAAGGAAGTGAAAAGAATAATCCAAAACAATCCTAAGTTAAAGATTCAGTAGATATTATCAAATCTATAGTAATCACTGGTATAGAAGAGGAAGAAGTAAAAAACAAGATCTCAAGAGACAAAAAGGAGATGGCAAATGTAATGGTCATATTGAAAGAAGTATCAGAGGAAATCTGTAGTAAAGACATAGAGGAACACAAAAGGTTAGGGAAATACGAGAGAAGTAAGTCAAGACCCCTAAAGGTAACCTTCCAGAGTGTAAACACCGTGGAGGAGATATTAAAAAATGCAAAGAATCTTATGGAAAAAGAGGAGTTCAAAAATGTATGGATAAAAAGATGCCTAACACAAGAGGAACTGGAATTACTGAAAGAGAAGAGGGAGGAAGCAAAAAAAAAATGAGAGTAGATCAGAGGAGGAGGAGAACACATTTTTTTTACAAAGTAATTGGATTGCAGGTACGAAAGTGGTACATAAACAGGAGGGATTAAAAAGGAGAAAAGCAGTAGAACCAAATAATGATAAGTATATAAAGAAGATTAAGTTGATGTACTCAAATGTTGATGGAATGGTATCTAAATTATTAGAGATGAATGATTATGTCAGAGAAAATGAACCATATAGGCCTAATATGCCTAACTGAAACAAAATTAACACCAAGGATATCGAATGACATCCTAAACTTAGAGGAATATAATATATGGAGAAGAGATAGGAACTTAAAAAAAGGAGGAGGAATTATAATATTAACTAAGAAAAATCTAAAAGTCAAAGAAATAGAATTAGATATACCCTCACAAGTAGAACTGATTGAAGTAGAGATAAATACATCTGAAGGGAAAGTAATTGTAGCCAATTTGTACATGCCACCCAGATCAAACACATGGGAAAGAGACGAATATGAGGACCTGGCGGAGAGTACAATTCAGAGTTTAAGAGCATTACTACATAAAATGGAAGAGAAATAAAAAAGAATTATACTCACTGGAGATTTTAATACAAACAAAAATTGGAATACTCTAGATATAATAAGCCAAGAAAGCTGTTGGGACCAAAAGCTCCTGGATCTTGTGCAAGAGTTTTTCCTAACGCAACATGTAAGGGAGAGCACCAGAAAAAGAGGACTCGATGTACCCTCAGTGCTAGATCTCATATTTACTAGGCAAGAAAACGATATTGACAATTTAATATATCACTCTCCATTCGGCAAAAGCGACCATGCAGTACTAAATTGCAACTTCAGGATTGCATATGACATAGATAACAGCAATGAAAGTTACAAAAAGAGCCTAAACTATAAAAAGGTTAAGTATCATGACCTAAAGAAGTACTTCTTAGAAATTACTTGGGAAAAGGAGCTTAGAGGACAAAATTTAAATGCTATATATAAAAAATTCTGTGAACTTTATGAAATAGGAGTCCAGAATTACATCCCACAGCACAAAGAAGCAGAAAAGAAAATAAAGAAATGGTTCAATACAGAATGTAAAAAATCAAAAGAAAAAAGATATTTGTTGTGGAATAGATACAGAAGACACAGTAGTGAAAGGGCATATAATAATTACAAACAGGCAAGAAACGATTATACAAGAATAAGGAGGGAAGCCCAAAAACAGTTTGAGGAGGATATCATAAATAAAAGTAGTGATCAACCAAAGCTATTTTACAGCTACATCAGAAGCAAAACCAAAGTAAAAGATAAAATACAATCAATTACGGACGATGGAATCACCTACACACAAGAGAAGGATATTTGTGAAGCACTAAACAAGAATTTCTAATCAGTTTTTACAGAGGAAAAAAAATTTGAGAGGGATTATGTGGAACAAACAAGCGTGCACACACATACTACCAGATATACAAACATCAGAAAAAGAAATACATCTGGAAGCAAGACAAAATCATCACTATCCCTAAACCCAACAAAGACCCCACGTTATCCTCCTCACACCGCCCCATCACACTCCTCTGCACCCCCCTCTAAAGTCACTGAACGACTGATATTACAACTAGTCACACCTCACATTCCCCTAGCCCAGTCACAACATGGCTTTAGGCCACTACACTCCACAAACACCCTTCTTAAAGACCTTACACAGAGAGTTTTCGATGGCATGAATTCAGCTAGGCCACCACACAGAACACTCTTAGTCACACTAGACATTAGCAAAGCTTCTGATGCCATCCCCTGCCACAACCTCACAAACAAAATACTCAACACAAACATGCACAATAACACAAAAAGATGTCTGGCAAACTACTTAGCAGGCAGATGTGCACATGTAACATTTGCCGGTCAGTCTTCTAACATCAGGAACTTCACAAACAGCGTCCCCCAAGGATCTGTTTTGTCCCCTACACTCTTTAATCTATACATGCACGACATACCCATACCCCACACACCACAGATACACATAGCTTCCTATGCAGATGATATAACACTTACATTTACACACCAAAACGCAAACACAGCTGCACACATCATTCAACCTTACCTCACACTACACGAATGGTTCACCACAAACAGGCTCAAAATAGCCCCAGCCAAATCTACAGTGACTTTTCTCACAAACTGGACATCAGAACACAGTCACATTCCACACCTCACCATAAACAACACTCCCCTACCACACACACACACACACACACACACAAAATCCTTGGTGTAACATACAATACATCAATGTCATTTAAACAACACATCACAAACATTAAAAATAAAATAACACCAAGACTCAATGCTTTGAGGCCACTTGCCCATACAACATTCGGACACAACAAAGAAACCACCACCACAGTATACAAACTATACATACGTTCAGTGAAGAATTATGCAAGCCCTGCCTGGGCTTCTATCCTGACCAAAACACACTACAACACTCTATAGACCATACAGAACAAGGGCCTAAAAATAATCACAAGCTGCACAGCTACTACACCCACAGACCACCTTCATCAAGAAACCAAAGTCCTCAAAGTCAAGGATCACCTAGGCATGAGAGGCACCCAGTTTCTTGCTGCAGCCTCCACAAACCCACAACATCCACTACAGTACATGGCAGCACATCCACCCACACCAAGGAACATCAAAACAACACCCAGCACACGATACCATACACAAATACTGTCATCTCTCTCCCCTCGCCCACCTCAGACCAGCTTCCAGAAGCATATCCACACTCAGATCACTCGCCGCTCCATTCAGTCACTTAAAGACAAAACACAGCTGCATCCACGGCCTCCTGACATCCACCCTTCTGAATCCTATCTTCCTCGTGAGGACAGGGTCCACCTGGCCAGGCTGAGATGTGGGCACCATCCAGCCCTCTTAAGCTACCAGAAGAGGCTGGATGACCCCGATGCTGATGCCCGTCCAGGATGCAACACAGCACCCCATACTAATAAGCACATTATGGAAGACTGCGTTGCACACAACGCTCACAATCTCCTCTTCAATGCTACCCCTCCAATCCCTGGGAACAACTACTACTACTACTACTAACACAGACTCATGTAAAGAACTACAAGAAGAATTAAATAAACTTCATGAATGGAGTAATACATGGAAAATGGAATTGAATGTGGACAAGTGTCATGTAATCAAGTTTGGTAAAAGTGGAAAAAGACCTGATTGGGATTATATGTTAGGAAATAAAACCCTACACACATCAGAAAGAGAGAAGGACCTTGGTGTGATTGTCAATAACAGACTATCTCCGGCTGACCACATCAGTGAGAAGGTATAGAACATGTATACACTGCTTGCCAATATGAGAATAACGTTTACATACATAAATGAAGACATGCTAAGAAAGATAATAACATCATTCATCAGACCAACCCTGGAGTATGCGTCATTAGTCTGGAGTCCTCATCTCAAAAAACACAGACAAGACTGAAAAAGTTCAAAGGGCCGCTACAAGATGGATACCAAGCTTAAGGGATCTAAACTATGAAGAAAGACTAAATAAACTGAATCTACCAACATTACAGGATAGAAGTAAAAGAGGTGACATAATTATGCTATATAAATACATATCAGGGAAGGAGAAAATAGACATAAATGATTACTTAACGTATGGGGAAGCATCAGCAAGAGGACACTGCAAAAAATTGCATAAAAAGAGAGGTGATAAAGACGTAAGGAAATTTATTTTCCCAAATAGAGCAATTGATCAGTGGAATGCACTACCGAATGAAATAGTGTGTGCCAAAACAATTCACAAATTTAAGGATATGTACGATAAATATGGTTTATGACACGGGACAGTACGAGCTTGACTCATTCCTGTAAAGATACAATTAGGTAAGAACACACACACACACACACACACACACACACACACACACACACACACACACACACACACACACACACACACACACACAGGTTAGGTTAGGTTACGTTAATTCAGGTGAACGTAAGTTATGTTTAGTGCTCATCTTTTTTTTTTTTTTTTTTTTTTTTATGTGTCCGACTCTGGGCATAGGCTCCACAGCCTACTCCCAAGGCCTAGTAGTCCTCCTACATACCATACACCTCTACATGTCATCTAAATTAATTTAACTTAATCTAACTAAACATAGCCCAACCTAACCTAAACAAACTAGATCATCATAGCCAAACCTAACTGCAGCTATATTAACCTAACATAAATCAGCCCATTTCATTTCACGCTCATTTCACAAACTGATTTCACTGTTTGCCTGTAACATACCCTAGTGTATCTATCTATCTATCTATCTATCTATCTATCTATCTATATCTATCTATCTATCTATCTATATCTATATATATATATATATATATATATATATATATATATATATATATATATATATATATATATATATATATATATATTTTGCCAGACGCCTCAATCCCGTTTGAGGTGGCCATAAACAATTAGCCTCCAAGTCGCCCTGTCCCCTGCCATTTCACTGCCCTGCTCCCAAGTCACACCCCCATCCCTCCATCTCATCCTCGGCCTCCCTATCCCTCTTCCCCCCTCCACCTCACTCACATACACTCCCTTCGTCAGTCTTTCACACTCCATCCTCTCCACATGGCCAAACCACCTCAGTGTGTTCCTCATAACGCTTCCTATCACATCCACATCCACACCACAACGCTCCTTTATATATATATATATATATATATATATATATATATATATATATATATATATATATATATAATGTATATATATATATATATATATATATATATATATATATATATATAAATATAAATATATATATATATATATAATGTGTCCGACGCTGGGCATAGGCTTCATAACCCGTTCTCAAGGCCCAGTAGTCCTCCTACATTCCACATACCTCCACACGTCACTACTTCGGCGCTAACACCCACCGTCCATACTGAATACATGCTAAGGCTGTCTCATACAGGACTGGTGCACTGGTATTAGCGGGGGTATTTTTACGACATGTTGGAGGGCCTTCTGGCAGATCAGTAAAGCCTGCTTTAGTGAAATTCAAATCCCTGAACTGTTCCCTGCCCCAACGAGGATTTGAACCCGGGTCCGGTAGGACTGCAGGCCAGAATTTTTTTTTTTTTTTTTTTCAAATAAAAGGTAGCCTGTATCATAATTTGATGAATTTTTGTTTAAAAACAAAGAAAAAAAGCTCTTATTCCTCTCAGTTTAAAAAAAAAAGTCACCCCAAATCAAAAAATGGATTACCATACATTTAACGTTACCACACGCTAGTTTTATCACTTTCTTAATCTTCGTATAGATTTTTTAATAACTTTATAGACTTGCACAGAGGATTTTAGAATTGTCTAGAACTTTCTAGAACAGTTTGTAACGTTCTTGTGTGGTTTAACATTGTTTAGAGCATTCTAGAATAATCTAAATATTATAAAACGAGATGCAGTTTTGAGCATCTAACAGTTATCTTCTCAGTTTGCAGGTGAACAGTCAGCAAAATAATTGCTTAGTGTGTTACTGTTATATATTAATTTTTGTGTTTTTCAGATAAGCATGATGTCGCACAAAAGAAATGATACTATTGTACAGAAGAACAAGGATGTCTGGACCAATAATTTGATGCAGTTCCAGCAATTCACATAGAAGAAGAGGAATTGTGCCTTTAGAAGAATTGTCATTAGAAGAAAAATGCAATGCCAAACAAAGTGCAAGTTGTTGGATGTTACCAGTTTCTTGAAACAAAAATCAAATAAAGAAAAGAACGAATAGTCGAAATTTCCAAAGAAGTTACAAACTTATGAGAACAATTCCACATGTGTCACATCAAGCAATAAAAGCAAAGCTTGACAAGGTGCTATAATCTTATGATGAATGTGTCAAGAGGGGAAAATATGATGCCCTAACTAAACCTTCTGATGTCACAAAAGTAAATGGTCAGTGGTTATCCACTGAAGATAAACAACTCTACCACCTTCAAATGCAAAGCAAAGGAGAAGTGGGGTATTCAACAGGTCAAATTGCAAGCAAGGAAACCATTCACCCTTCAAAAAGATGAAAACTGCCTGATGAACCTATATTGCAGTCAACATCTTACAATCTTTCGTCTAGTGGTAGTTGCACTGAATCTGATGACAGCGAATATAAGGATGAGGATGAGACTAATCATTCACCAACCAGAAACACAACAGAAGTAGAGTTGCAACTAACTTGGTGACATCGGCTGGAGTTCGACAAATATAGCTGCTAAAATATGCAAACAATTGTCATATGGTGGTACTGACATTCCAGCTCCAAGTTAAGCAGCAATTTACAGGTCAATATACAAAGAGGCTGTTACACGGAAGGAGGAAATGATTGAAAAGTTACAGTTACGAACATGGTCTTTACATTTAGATTGAAAGTGGACTGATGAAAATGAGTACCAGGTAGTACTACTTAAAAATGAAAGAACCGAACTAAACTTGGATGCATTGCATTTGGAAAATGGCAAGGCTGAAACTATTGCTGAAGGAATTGCAAAAGTTACTGATGAATACAACTTATGGCATGCAATAAAAATGATCATTGCCGATACAACTAGCGTTAACACTGGGAAAAAGAGCAGAGTTGTTGTCAGATTACAACAAATGTTCTCGGATAAGACTTTCAACAAACCACAATTTATCAGTTGTCGGCATCATATTCTGGACAGGATTCTCCGTTTGGTGATGGACGAAGAACTTGGTGCTAACACCAATTCTCCAAACATCGAATATCCATTTGTGTCTCAACTAATAAAGAATTTTGAAAATCTAAAATCACAGTTTGTTAATGGAACAGAAGAGATCCTCAATAAGTCAGGATGGAGAGATGACATGGAGTTTTTGTACCATTTAACACGAGTGTTTAGATTCTTCGAAGAAAAAGGGCATTTTCCTTTGATTAACTTTCACAGAATTCCGATTATCAGTAATGTGTATTGGAATTCAAGAACAGTTCTCGCTGTCCTTACATTCATTCTTATACCTACAACAAGGAAGACTTTGGAGAAGCTACGCAGATTCATTTCGTACGAATGGGCACAGTACTGGTTTACCAATCAGATGTACAATGAAAATGACTTCAAGAACTTGTCAGACATATTGAAACCTTACAAAAAGGCACTAAACTCATTGCAAAATCACCGGAAGCAGGAGCCATCCTTACTGAAGATACCAAGAAGTAATCATTGTGCAGAATATGCAATAAGACTAATGCAGGAACTTTATGCTGCCTACAGAAACAAAGCCAAACAGCAACTTAGATTTATTTTAATAAATAAACAGTGATATTAAGAGTTAATACATTTGTATAAGCTCTTTTATTATCATTATTATTATTATTATTATTATTATTATTATTATTATTATTATCCGTGTAAATATACACTTGCAAAGAATGTTTTTTTTTTTTTTTTTTGGAGGGGGGTGACTTCTTTAAAAATTGAGAGGAATAAGTGTTTTTTTCTTTGTTTTTAAGCAAAAGTTCATCGACTTGAGGTACAGTAACATAAGGCTGTAAAAAAGTTATAACCCTATTATATATACAGTACCAGCAGGGGTACCCGGTGTTGCATGGGTCAAGAAAGTGAACATTCTAATCCTAGTTGTTCTATTTCTTTCTACTCAAGAAAGACCATTTACATCTTAAGCTTATGAAGACGAATTATAAGAGGTCCAGCAACTTTCTATTTCAGCTTCTGCAGACTAACACACAGTATTAGCACGCACTTGTTTACTATTATCGGTGACCTCAAATGACCTCCAGCCAGTGACCTCAAATGTCCTCAAAGGTCAACCTCACATAGCCTATATCTGAACTAGAGGCCATTTGAGTCTCCATGCCTAAAATTGGGCTGCAAGGGTACCCAGCGTTGCCTGGGTCAAAAAAGGCAAGGAATCTACTGGTGACCTCATATGATCCAAATCTTAAAAAAAAAAAAAAAAAACGTTCTTGGGTCACCCTGATTCAGAATATATATGGGCCTGGGGGTCTCTGACCCATGGTTTGGGCGTGATTGAAGGACAAACAAACAGACAGACAAACAATGCAGCTCATATATATATATATATATATATATATATATATATATATATATATATATATATATATATATATATAATATATATATATATATATATATATATATATATATATATATATATATATATATTATATATATATATATATATATATATATATATATATATAATATATATATATATATATATATATATATATATATATATATATATATATATATATAATATATATATATATATATATATATATATATATATATATATATATATATATATATATATATATATATATATATATATATATATATATCATCATCATCAGCCGTTTGAATATCCACTGCAGGACCGGCCTATCCCGACCGAAGTCGGGACGATACAGCCAATGTATCTCTACCAAGTGGCTTAGGATGTCTGGTAGAGATTGTATATAGGGTGAGAAGTGCTTGTAAGTGTAGCTGTAGTGTTGTAGTGGCTTTAGATGTGTGTGTAGTCTGTGAACCAAGTGTAATCGGCCCGCGCAAGCCGACTGGGTGCAAGCATACTTTATAGTCAGCGACACTGGTTCAACCACAGCACCCCTTGTGTCCGCCAATGCAGTACGTGGCCGGGTGAACGCTCCCAAAGTTTATTACCCTGGCGAGGCGCGAATCCTGGCCCACCCGTGTACGAAACGCACACTCTACCACTGTACCACAGAGGCTCATATATATATATATATATATATATATATATATATATATATATATATATATATATATATATATATATATATATATACATATATATATATATATATATATATATATATATATATATATATATATACAGTATATATACAGTATATATATATATATATATATACACATATATACAGATAAATATATATATATATATATATATATATATATATATATATATATATATATATATATATATAGATATATATATATATATATATATATATATATATATATATATATATATATATATATATATATATCATCTCATCAGTCGTTTGAGTGTCCACTGCAGGACCGGCCTATCCCGACCGAAGTGGGGATGATACAGCCAATGTATCTCTACCAAGTCGCTTAGGCTGTCTGGTAGAGATTGTATGTAGGGTGAGAAGTGCTTGTAATTGTAATTGTAGTGTTGGAGTGGCTTTGGATGTGTGCGTAGTCTGTGAACCAAGTGTAATCGGCCCATGCAAGCCGACTGGGTGCAAGCATACTTTTATAATATGCGACACTGGTTCAACCACAGCACCCCTTATGTCCGCCAATAGAGTATGCGGCCAGAAGAAAGCTCCCAAAGTTTATTACCTTGGCGGGGTGCGAACTCTCGTTCTTCAGTGTACAAAAACGCACACTTTAGCACTGTACTATTATATATATATATATATATATATATATATATATATATATATATATATATATATATATATATATATATATATATATATATACTCAGTTTTTGCTGAAATCGAGGTGAACTTAGGAATTAAATGGTGAGGACTGGAATATTCAAATGTTATTCAGTGTAGAAGAAATGATCAGTACGATAGCTCAAGGAGGAAAGATGGTTGGTGCTATGAAGTCCCTTATACACGAAAAAAAATAAATAAACACAGCAACCGCAAGAGTGCTGACGGTCAGTGTGTTATTACCTCCATAAACGTATGAGACTTTCAAATGGTAAAAAGCCAATAAACTGAGCTGTAAAAATGGGTTGCTGAGGATGTACGTGGGTATGTCAGGCTAAACTGAGTAAAAAATGCAGCGATTTTAGTGTAATGCCAGTTTGTACTAGTCACTCTCTTGATGGTTCTCCCGCTGTTGCACTTTTTTGCACCTGCACCTGACATCTGATCACTCCCAACATATATGAAAGAGAATGAAGATGATGGTGATGATCAATAAACAGGCGTCCACACCATAGGTCCAGAACGTAACTGAGCGGGCAAAGTTGTATTTTTTTTCCCCACACTTGACCTTTTTTATGAGTGGAGGCACTGGAAGGCATTGAAAGTTTCATATGAAATTTAAAAAGTATGACAATCCATGGTCGGCCTAATAGCTAAAGGAAAAAAAATGTTGATGTTGTGATCTTCCCTAACGGAAATAATTTATTTTTTCCCCTGCTATATTTGTCGATTCTGAGCTGAGAATTCTGTTACTAAGAGAAGGCAATTTCCACAGCGGTATAAAAATGGTATGACTTGCAACAGTTTGTTACATCAGCAGGAGAACAAACTTTTGATGCTTCTCAAGCAGGGAACTTCTATGTTATATGAGGCAAGAGCTTCACACACAAAACTTCAGTTAAAGTAAAATGTTATCGCTGGTTTCTCTCGCTCGAGCAATAGTAGCCTACGTAGAAATAACACTGGTACAACATGTAAGGAAGTGGAAGAGGTGATAAGTGCACTGCCAATTTTTGACAAATGCTGCATATTTTGTAATATATAAGGCAATTGAGCTTACCAAATATATCGGGAGACCCTTTATTTTGGCAAAGCACGATAGTGAGTAACGACATCTATAAGAGGTTTTAACTGTGTATTCTCCCAGTTGTGGCATACAGATTAAAAATGTGGAAAATCGTGAAATTTATGGAGATAATCTGAAAATTTCACAGAGTAATGATGATCATCAGGACTGCATAACAGAGAGGTACAGCAGATCAGTAACAATGGTAACAGAATGGCAAAGAATGAAGGTGAATATAAAGGTATAAAAGAGCACAAACGGAGCTGGAAGGAGAATGTAGGTTGACACGAAGGTGGCCGAATTGAATGAAGAAAAAGTTAATTGGCAGGACTCAAGAAGTTGAAAGAATACAAAGGAATGACCAGATAAATGGTGTTGGAAGGAGGCAGAGAGGTATATAGTAATAGCTTGGAAGATGTTAGCACAGTCCTGTGAGTCATGAAACAGGTTTGGAGAGATCAGTGGTAAGCAGTGGAATTTAGCTGAGTAGATAATGATGGAATTTTTTGTGAGTAACAAAGTTTTGCCATGTACGTAAGGAATCAAGGCCAGACACACCGACAGTAATGGTGATATGAACAAACCCATCTCGCATCTTGGTAATTCAACTTCACACACATAACACATCATTTTCATCTCGACTGGTGTCTCATTTCACTAAACGACAAACCGTCCTTAAGAATTAAAATAATTTGTTCACAGGAGACCTCAACCTTTGTCCAGCCAGACGGTAAGAAATGGGCTCCAGATATTTAAAGAAAAAAATGCTATATAAACATCAGAAAATTAACTGAGTTATGACTGACTGTACGAACTCAGCAAAAAATGTCCAGTGTGTTTTTATCTTCGAGTACGACCTCCAAGGTTTCGAAATGTCTCGGCACCTAATATTAACTGACATGAAGCCATGTCTCCATCGTTTGCCTCTGGTTTCTTTCTGCTGCAATAATAATAATAATAATAATAATAATGATGATCATAAAAACACTTTTTCATAATTCATCCAAATATTAACTTGAGCCAAGATATAGGGAACTATGCATCTAGGAAATGAAAATAGCTTAGAAAATTTTATCGTATCATTCTTAATACCAGGATCAAAGTTAATTCCATGATCGAATCCAAAATATTCCTTCTCACTTAGCGAGATCCGCACAATGGCATTTGCATTTAGAATATCAGTTGGAAAACAAGTTGTAATTTTAAGAGACGAGATGAGTGCACCGCAGATGTACACTACAGACAAAACTAATGTCATAATTCATACTTTAAAATTCGATATGCCACTCTGTGGGGGAAAAGGAAGAAGAACACAAATTTCATACGGTATAGAGTTATATTGAATATGTGCCGGTGAGAAATAAATGCAGATAATGTGTGTTATTGACAGAAAAGCACCGAATGACTTTACCGGCTCCCTTGACCTCTTTTTCCCCTTTTGCCTCCCCCTTATAAACAGACTTTAACTTCTTTGTAAGAAAGACTCTCCCTGTTCGACCTATGACACAATCACTGACTTGTACGAGGATCCAACAACATGCAGTTGTTATGCTGATCGTGTCATCATAATTCAGCAGGCTCATCTCCAAAGGCAGATTACCTGTTCAATGGTGTATTCAGACGTGCGCCTTGGCGAAAAGAGAAAGGTTGTGTTGCTCTTAAAGGGGAGCACTGGATGGATGTAAAGGTGTGGTGGCGCTGCCTCACTCGCCATGACGCCCTCGACCAGGCAACTTTGCTTGCTCCTCCTCTACCTGGCCCTCGTCCCTGTCGTGGCTGCCTCCATCACTAAATCGACATTACTCATAGGTGAGGCACACACATTATACCGTTCAGCACATGCAGCACGCAGCCTAATCCAGAGAACTCAATACTATAAACACTGTACCGCAATACACACTGTAAGGTACCACAAGCTACTGTAACACACAAGAAACCTCTGTAGCACTGCGACGAAGTGCCCAACAGTAAGGCAGTGAAAACTTTCGTAAATGAAACACATGCCAGTAACTTACTCATGAAAAAGACAGCAAGCATTAAAATGACTAGGAAACCATTTGGGACAGCAAACTTCTACTCAGATTGTAATAAAGTAGAAGGTGTTTCGTCAGTCTTTCATAATTGACCAGGGGAATTCTGGAGATTATTTTGACAATGTAAATGTGCCAGTAAACCCCAATAACACCTTCACTGTCACAAAATGACCACACAGAAAATGCCTGTTGGAAAATTGAATGAACAATCATGGGGTTCCTAGCAAAAGGTTATTCACGAAATAGCATTAAATTACGACACATAATCATTTTTCTTTGGTAGTATATGTGTCAGTGTACGATGGTTCTCAGATTTATTGTCAAACACTATCCCTGATTACACCACAACCATCGGAAATTTGTACCCTCCGTTTATCATCAATCTAATAACCAGTGCTATATTACAGAGCGCTCAATCTCTGTTTGAGATACTCCTCCATACAACTTAAACTACTATACAGTTTTCAGTACAGTATTATTTTTACAAATATTCACAACATATAAGGAAAGCTCAAAGTGTCTCCTGCATATATGAATGTCGACGCAAGGAAAATTGGGCTCGTTGCAACATTCCTGGAGCCTCGAATTTGCTAACACGCTTGGAGCAATCGTACTCACAGTTCACGCTGTGTGTTGACCTCTGATCCATATACAGTACAGTGGCTTTTAGATTGTCTGACGTGAAGTAAGGAGGGTTAGAATCTAAAGAACGACCTGGCCATGTAATAAGTCTGCCACGCATTGTCCAAGTATTAGGGTACTATCCATCAAGGCAGTTACATGTCTAACAGGCGAAATGTGGTGCGGCTCCATCGTGCATGAACTACAAATTCATCAGAGTCCTACAGGAAATATCATCCAGAACACTGGCAAATTTTCATCCAAAAGTATTCTGTACGCATCTCCAGTTAACTAGTGTGGTCTCTGAAATGGTCCGATGACACTGTCAACCAAAATACCAGATCATGCACACTATCCCATCAATATATCAATAGGCAGATGCCTTAATCCCAGAAAGGATGGCCACAAACACATCGCATCCATGTCGCCCTGCTCTTTGCCATTAGGCTGCACTTCCTACAGTTCACACTGTCTCATATATCTCTCCATCCTATCCGTCCACCTCATCCTTGGTCTCCCCTTCTTCCCTCACGCCTCCACTTCACTGACATACACTCTTGAAGCACATGGCTAAACCACCTCAGAGTATTTTCCCTAACGTATTCAGCCACATCCACGTCAACACCACATCGCCCATCCCTTCCTCTGCCTGCTTGTTTCTCCGTGGAACTCCACAGGTTGCACTCAAAACTCATTCCTACTGCCATCAATCTTTTACCTGTGTCCTTCCAACAGGATTCTAACTCCACTTTCTTACGTTAGAGCATGAATCACAACAATGTCATGCACGACTTTCTTACTTCCATACTCACTTCCCCATCCCACATCGCTGCTTTCAGTGAACCAGCAACCTATCTTCCATCCTGGGCCCTATCATCCTAGTAGGGGAACCCCTTGGAGTTCATTTACACTTTTGGGAACGAAAGGTTTGATGATGTTGATCGGCTGCTACTAATATGGGAATGAAAAAAAAAAAAACATTTCTTAAGTTCAACATTCCTGGGGTTTAGAGGGGGCAGGTCCCCAAGCCCCCCAAAAATAGGCCTTTATTTACACTTTGGTGAACAAGACTGAAAATAACATGGATCAATACCATTATAATACTGAGTTGAAATATGCAACTTAAGAAAACAAAATTTCAGGGGTTTCCATTTAAGAAGGGTTCATTTGGAGGGTTCAATAGGTTTTTAATTACACTTCCGAGAACAAGGTTGAAACTCATACTGGTGAATGACCTTACATACCTTATCCAAAATACATCACTTAAGAAAATATATTCCCTGGCATTTTTGCTTAAGAAAGGTCAGTTAGGGCCAGGTGGGGTCAAAAATAGGTTATAATTACATTTCAGAGAACAATGGTGAATTTCATATTGCTTATATCTTTTGCATCCCTAATTTGAATGACCAGCTTAAGAAACAATATTTTCAGGGGTTTCCATTTAAGAAAGGTTCTTTTGGAGAGTTCAGTAGATTTTCAATCACATTAGATTATATTAGGAACTTGGAGAAACAAGCTATATTTTACTTTACTATCAGTCAGAGTCATCATCAGTCTCACTGCATACATCTACATCACTCTCACTGTCATCGAAGTCTGAGTCGAAGCATTGCTCTGGAGTCTCAGCATCACTGTCATCGTCGGTTGGATAAGCAGAATCAGGGAGAACAGAGTCTGGCATCTGGGAACTGGCGAACCACACAATTTGGTAGGCATTGTCCACGAGTTCCCATCCTTTTAACGGCTCTTTGGGGATCACCTTGTCACATGCTGCATGCCATGTCATTGCCACAAAGTTGCTGCAATGTATCTTCTGCTGAATGACATTTTCACAGGGTGGAATACTGCTTGCATCTACACCCTTCAGACTTGCAAACAGCCCCTTGCCTTTCTTTGGTCCAAACGATTTCTCGAAACATAGGAACCTGTGCTTGTTCAGGGGCATTACCTTCTTTGCACCATATATCTTGGCAGTATACTCTTTGAGAAGTTTGTATGTTGGTTTATCTACTTCACCCATTGCCAATGCAGAGAGAGCACCAAGGTAGACTTGACTGTCTTCAGCAATTTTCAGAGGGCGCTTCTTTCCTTTCCTAATGAAGGATGAGGTGTAATCGCATCCTGTGTAAGCATGAAAACCTGGCAGGGTTTCACAGACTTTGGATCCAATCTTGTTGGCTATGGCTGAAATATTGACGTAGCACCTGTTGCCTTGACCTTTGGTGCCAGTGTCCATCCACACATTGGTTTTCATACGATGGCAATGGTGTAAGAGGATAACAGCAACATCAGTATCTGAGGCCCTCACAACTATGCCACCTGGCTGCTGGAGAGAGATATCTGAATCAATTGCATGGAGACAGATTCTTGTGTCTGCCTCTGGATGGTTACAATCCAAGTGAGTTACTGGTGTAACTTCAACATACCCACTGATTCCCCTGAACCGCACACAGCTTGTGTCTACACCAACATAGAGCTCTGCAAAATGCTGCTTGTCTGCCCAATCTTTCACAAAAAAGCGGGGTAGATTTTGTTTGAAGGATCGGGATTTTAGAGCTTTCTGAAGGTTGCGTGGACGAATTTGTTCTGCTGCAGTGATGACATAAATGGTGTCCTCCACCCCACGGCGCTCACGCTCATTATCCTTAATGGAAGGTTCTTCATATGTATCAAAGACAATGTGTACCCGTTTTGAAGGTTGAGTCAGGACTAACTTCAGGAAAGCTCGTGAAAGTCCACCGTATGTTGGGGGTAGATTTGGTGGAAGACAGTGAAGGAGGAAGTTACCATCAACTATGCTTGATTTTATTTTCACTGGGGAACCATGAACTGTTACTCTTTCCTTAAGGACTCTGAAAAGGTCGGCCTTCTTCCCATGCGCAATGGACACCATAGTGCCATCTGTCCGACACATAGTGAGAGGTACAGGAGTGAGAGGGTACTGCAGGAGGTATTCCAGGTCTACTTTCCTCTTTGCAGCGATGATGGCAATCCGTCCAAAGAGGTCCCTAGTACACCTGAGTTCCTTCACAAGTGGATTGCTTGCCCGCTTGTTTCTTGCACCTTGGTCACCAAATGTCCTCAAGGAAATTTGGGTGATGGGCTTCTCGAATTTTTCAGCATCTTCCACACACTCTGAGATGAAATCATCATGCTTTTCTCTGCCTTTGCTCTCAATGTTAAGTAATGACTCAGAAATTTCAGCTGTAGCCGCTTTCCCTGTCTGAATATTAACAAGGAACTCTAATTTTACAGTGAATGGATTGGCAAAGTCTTGGTCGATCGTCTTTAGCAATTTTCTGAGGTCCTTGTTGTCACGTGCGATACAGCTTGGTGTTAGCTCTGCCTGCATGTCACCAGATTTACTCATTCCAGCCATTTCAAGGAATGCACTTATGAATCCAGCTCTGGCACCTTTGGTAGCATTCCATCGGAGACGGGCAGTGAAGTTGTTGGTGGAATCTGTGTAGCCTGTCATCCTTGATGCAGCATCTGCATTTATTGTTTGCTCAATAGTCAGATCTACCGGAATTCTGCTGAACTGATTTTCTGTTCTTCGGATACTGAAAAGTCCAGCGTTCAGCATTTCTTTTAGGCCTGGATGTGTGGAAGGTAGATTCATCAGATCAAGTAGATGCTTTGACATCCACCTGGCATAATTTTGTCGATTGGTCCCGAAAAAGATGTCAACTGCTTGAGTGAGTGCCCATGTGTACAGGTTGACATCACACTCTCTGACTGCTCTGTCGATGGTGTGGTACAGGTTGATTCTATTTATGTACTGCATGTAAAATCTGGCAGTTGGGCCATGATTTCCATCAAGTGTTGACTGAGAGTAACGAGTATATTCATCAAAGAGCATGTTGAATTCTGAAGTGGTGCAGAGCTGATTCCTGCTCTCCTTCTTGTCTGATGCTGAGGATTTTAGGATATCACTGAGAGAGTCCACTTCATCTTGGTGCTCCCTGCAGAATTCACGGAAATGTAGTATCTGAAAGGCAAGTGCTAGCATTGGGTGTAAGCGTTTGCATCTATTGAAGTTCTTGCACTCCAAGAAACCTTTTAGTGACCCTGATGCGAGGACTTCAGCTTCAACTAACATTTTTGGCATTCCAGACTCCTTGATGATCTTTCCAATAGCTCTAAATAGGCACATCTGTACATGAAACACTCCAAATATAATGAATATGTTGTCAAACCTTGGTTGCTCAGTCATCTGTATCTTTATGGCCCTTGTGGCAACGTCCAGGTCATATGTCACAACACCATATGGCTGCCCGCATTCCTCTGCACATTTCTGAGTAATACAAAGAGTCTCCACAACAACATCACTACTTGTTGGGGATTGGCTGATGTTAGGCATGTAGAGGACTGACTGTTTTGGAAGATCATCTATGTAAGTTTGACCATTGAACCCAGTCCACATGGGAATACCTTCCATTCCCAGAGCATGCATCACCATCCATAAAAAGTCCAGCTTTCTTGATGGAACTGAGAGATCCATGTTGCTGCGGAAATCCTTGTTGTCATAGGAGAAGTCATTTATTCTTGGCTTTTTCCTGTAGGGTGGCAGGTCTTTATCTAGGACATCTAATTTCCTCCTCCTTTTCTTACCTTCCATCTTTGGCAGGGACATGTCTTCTTTAGGTTTATCTTCATTCTGCCTACCTCTTTGTGGGGAGGGTTCTGTAGGGGGCGACCTGCTCTGAGTCTGATATAATATGCCCATTGTGTCATGCAAGGTGTCGGACCCTGATAGTGTGTGTGTTACTTCATCATAATTGTCAAAGGCCAATCCACACGGTACTCCAGAAACCGTACCAGCTGGACAATTCAGCTGTCTGTCCAATATAGCATAGGCAAGATTGGTCTCAATTTCTTCAACAGCATGGTAGTTAAGAGAGTGTCCCATTCGGTTTAGAAGTGTAAGAATCTTCTTACTACCAGTAAGGGACTTCAGTGACAAACCCATCAATATATGCTTTCTCGGTTTCAGGTGACCATTCTTGACCAAAAAGAGTACATCCTGGCTCAAGAAATCAGAGCGGCGCATTACTGAGTCTGAATATTGTCCGGTTTTGAGTCCTCCAATTAGTGTCTGAAAGAAAGTCTTGACAAGTTCAGGAGGTTCTCCCTCACCATGGTTCACAGCTTCAACAGTTAGTGGATCTGGGAGTGGCTCTTTCGTAACAGCCTTTAGGGCCTGTCTGAGCTGTAAGGCAGCTTTTGTGATCTGACCCTCGGGAGATGATGTAAAGTCATACACTGTCTTGATGGAATCATACTCAATATCTGTGCTGTGGACAATCACCCCTTGTCGGCGGGACTCTGGAGAATGCAATAAAATTGTGCCCTGAAATTTTTTGGTCAAAAGATCTCCCAGATATTGTGGTTTGCTTACTGTAGGGACTACTTCAAGTTCTGTACAGAGATCTATATACTGTTCATAGATGGATGTAAGACGTTCAGGTCTTTGGCGATCAATGATGTTGTCTTTGACATATAAATAGATACGGTCAAGGGGGAACTTGGCACTAACACGTTCCTCAGCAACTGGTGGTAGATCATATCCTCTTGCCCTATCTGCCCTCCGTATGTGTAAGGATCGACAGCTGTGGTGGAACTGGGCTTCTT
This sequence comes from Coenobita brevimanus, assembly GCF_032717465.1. NCBI lineage: Eukaryota > Metazoa > Arthropoda > Malacostraca > Decapoda > Coenobitidae > Coenobita > Coenobita brevimanus. The sequence goes on from NC_136997.1 coordinate 9,590,426, forward strand.
TAACTATTAGGTCAACTCCACTAATTTTGACTAGTACGTGTGATAGTTTGAGGATATTTGCTATCTCCCTGATCTTTCCTTCTGCTTGCTTAGTTAGTAGTTTTCCTGGGAGCTCTTTTGTTCCATCTGGGGGTGTTTTAACCTTCTTGTCACAAAACAAACATGTACTGGGAAATATTACCCACAGTAGACTCTCTTCTCCTAGTAGAGCTAATACGGCTAACACACGCAGATGATGATGATGATTCGGAGCGCAAAATCTTTCTTTCTGGGCCTGAAGTGTCATGAATAGGCCTAGACACAGGTTGAATAGCAGTAAAATTCTTATTACATTTGCTGTGGTAGCCATCATCCTCTCCTGGGTCACTTGGTAACGCCTCAATAACTGCTCTGTACTTTGATGTTTGGAAGTTTTTGCACTGTTTCCTAGCTTCGGCAGCACGTGTTACTACTCGTACATTCCATTTGTCAGGTTCCCAGGGTAGAATCTTTGATTCAATGGGCAGAACATGTACAAGACATCTGGAGGGCAGTGGCTGCTGGGTAGATTCTGTAAAAGAAAGACAAAAGGAATCATGTAGACTCCTTATGGTTAAACAGTATCAATAATTTATGTCAGTTCTCATCAATAACCAATTTGTGACTGAAAAGAAAAGAATACGAGCTGAGTGATAAACATACCAGTATAATCTTCTCGTGCAGCCATTTTGAAACAGCGTCAGTCTTTCGTAGAAGGTCTCTTAAACTGAAATCACCACACCATACCTGCAGAGAATGCAAAAATGCCAGTGAATGTCATTTTTAACTAATGAACTTTGGACATGTTACGTAAAGTCATCTACCAACACGAGCTTCAACTTTGTTCTCCAGAGTGTAACCGATATGCTTTTGGGCCCTCAACAAGAACCTTTCTAATATAAAAACGCCTGATACTATTGCTTCTTAAGTTGCTTTTTTCTATTAGGAATACAAAAGATATGATCAAAGTAAGTTATAGGATTGATCTCCAAGTTCCTAATATAATCTGTTTTAGGCCAATTGACACCATAACTCACCTTTCTTAAACAAAAATGCCAGGGAATATATTTTCTTAAGTGATGTATTTTGGATAAGGTATGTAAGGTCATTCACCAGTATGAGTTTCAACCTTGTTCTCGGAAGTGTAATTAAAAACCTATTGAACCCTCCTAAAGAACCTTTCTTAAATGGAAACCCCTGAAAATACTGTTTCTTAAGCTGGTTATTTTAAATTAGGGATGCAAAAGATATAAGCAATGTAATTCATCATTGTTCTCTGAAATGTAATTACAACCTATTTTTGACCCTAACTGACCTTTCTTAAACAATAATGCCAGGGAATATATTTTCTTAAGTGATGTATTTTGGATAAGGTATGTAAGGTCATTCACCAGTATGAGTTTCAACCTTGTTCTCGGAAGTGTAATTAAAAACCTATTGAACCCTCCAAATGAACCCTTCTTAAATGGAAACCCCTGAAATTTTGTTTTCTTAAGTTGCATATTTCAACTCAGTATTATAATGGTATTGATCCATGTTATTTTCAGTCTTGTTCACCAAAGTGTAAATAAAGGCCTATTTTTTGGGGGGCTTGGGGGCCTGCCCCCTCTAAACCCCAGGAATGTTGAACTTAAGAAATGTTTTTTTTTTCATTCCCATATTAGTAGCAGCCGATCAACATCATCAAACCTTTCGTTCCCAAAAGTGTAAATGAACTCCAGTGGGCTCCCTGACTATCCACATCATCCTCAAAGCTTCCAACCATACGCATCACACTACTGAAGTACATGAAGGCACTTACATTATTCAATTCCTGATCATCCAGCACTATCCATTCTGTGACGATTTCTTTCAAAAGATATATTTTTGCCCACAGCTTCAGTCACTTCTAGATTCTAACATACGCTCCCAGATTCATTCACCATGCCATGCACACACTGACGCAGTAGGGTAGCCAGACATCTACAAATGGAGAGGGGAGGGGACAATGTGGGGCCAACCCCTAATCTGGGGGTGGGGGGAGCACTATCTCGCAGTGTGCATACATTAAATAATCCGAAATTTTAAGTGGCATTCCCACTGGGGGAGGTAGGGAGCAAGGGTCTGGTGGGGGGATCTATCCCAGGCGCTCCCGTATCTCCGCCACAGACTGAGGGAGGGAATATCTTGGTGTTCTATAATGACGTACCGTCAATGGGGGGGGGGGAGTCACCCTCGGCTGCAGCACTGCATCTCTCCTGCAGCCTTGTGGCTCTGATAAAAGTTTATTGTACAGAAACGTACTAACTCACAAACTCAGGCGTATATGATGTGAATTAAGCTTTAGCAAATAACCTACGAGTACTACTTGTCGTCTAGAACAAGGGTTCCCAGCAGGGGGTATAATGGACAGGTTTGGAGGGAATGAATGGATACGTCCAAAATGGCCAAAGTTGCTTTTTTGATGAGTTGCTGCTTAAAGATCTGACATATTTTTATGGTCAAATGCATTTTTGGTTTAGGCTATTTAACAGTGAGGTCATAATTCCGATTCTCAAAAATTTATCATGGTAAATAAAAGCACAGCTCTCTAAAATATTCCTTCAATTTTTAAATATCCCCATTTGCAGGATTTACTGCCGTTACACATAACATAATACTGATAAACGGAGATGAATAACACTAGAATTTCAATTTATATCAAATAAATCCAAAGGGGGGGAAATTCCCCCTTTTTGAGTCGGGAGGAGGGAACTCATGAAATATTTTCTGACAAACATGGGGATGGGGATGGCGGGGAAAAGCTTGGAAACCTCTGGTCCAGGACATACGCAGCAACAGATACGTGACTTACGTGTAACAGGTTGTATTTCTCTATGCACAGTACATTAAAATGCGTGTTATGTTGCTTATTACACTCTGTTTTCCTCTTTACTTTCTCTGAACCTATTGTTCGCACCCCTCCCGACACGATTTGTTTTAGGAACTTGGATATATGGGGTTGGACGGTCATCGACGAATTCTCACTCATCGACAATTGTTGTCCCCATAAAAAAGCTTCTCTTCTGTATTTCCGTCACTATTAAACTATACCTGCAGTAAGTCTACTTATGCATATTTCTTCGCAGAATACTTTAATCGTACGCTGCCCGATGTCCGTCTTCCCTTGAAATTGATAACGTCCTAACTGACATTTCCTCCTCACCCAATTTTTCTTCGCAGTAAATGCCTCTAGCACATCCCAGCTCGCTTCTTCTCCCCTGTCCTTTCCTCCCCTTTCTTCTCCTCTCACCTGTCCTAGTCTTTTTTCCCCTCGCTTGCCCTCCTCACTTTACTTACCTGTCCAACTCTTTCCTCACCTCCCCTCTCTCCTCCTGCTACCTCTCTTCCGACTGCAACTATATTCATTCGACTGTAGTTTGCTTCTACTCTAATCGACTCTCTCTCTCTCTCTCTCTCTCTCTCTCTCTCTCTCTCTCTCTCTCTCTCTCTCTCTCTCTCAGCTCATTGGTGCTTGCATTAGGATTAATTTATACACAATGTCGCTATGTATAACTGTGGAGGGAGCTCATTTAAATATTTGATTGGAAGATGTGTTGTCTCTAATCCACTGAATTTGTTTATTGAATCCTGCGGAAAGACTGGAAGTGGCAATTGCATTACATGAAGGCATGTAACCCTTAAAATGATGAGATCTATATTTTTGGTGTTTTATCCTGGGGGTAGGGGGGTTTTTACCCCCCGGAGGTAGGGGGGGGGTTTCAAGAATACTCCCCCAGTATCCCTGCTTGTCGTAAAAGGCGACTAAAAGGATTGGCGGAGGGTTAGTGTCCCTCCCCGCAAAACAACTAACTAAAAAAAACAAACAAGAAGCCTCGACAAGGACTGACCAAACGATGACGATCCAGGATCGGACAAAGGACTTGGTAATGGCTACATGGAATGTAAGACGAGCAAATGATGAGGTGAAAGAGAGAGAGATTGTCCAGGTGCTTGAGGGTGCGAAAGTGGATGTATGTGGAATAACTGAAACAAAATGGAGAGGAGAAAGTGTGAGAGAATGGGAGTATGGATGGGGTATATGTGAAGGAGTAGGTGAGAATGAGAGGGTAAAGGAAGGAGTACGTATAGTTGTGAGTAAAAGATGGAAGAAGAGCATAAGACAGTATGGATCAGTTGGGTCAAGGATTGTGTGGGTAAAGTTGAAAGTTGGAATACAAATGTGGGCGATTGTGTGTGTGTATCCGCCAACGCAAGATCATGCTAGAAGAGTGAAAGAAGAGTTCTGGACAAATGTATAAGTGTGCATGGAAAAGTTTGGAAGGAATGAGAGAGTGTTTTTGATCGGTGATATGAATGATAAAGTTGGGAATGTGAAGGTGGATGGAATAGTTGGTGAGTGGGATGTGCCTGCTGAGATAGATGAGAATGGGAGTGGGTTAGTGGACATTTGTGCTGGGAGAGGGTTGGTGATAGCCAATACCCTCTTCAGGCATAAAATGATCCACAGGTATACATGGCGAGTGTTGAGAAGGATGGGTGGTGAACTGAATGAAAGGAAGGCAATGATTGATTATGTGTGTGTGGATGAAAGGATGCGAAGTTATGTAATGGATGCAAGAGCTTATAGAGATTGGGGGAGTGGACTTTCTGACCACTACTTGGTGGTGGCCAGAATTAGGATTCAAATAAGATGGAGGAATAGAAGAAGGGAAAGACGAGAGGAAGGAGTAGTTGCAAGGAGAGTGGAAAGGTTACAAGAGGATGAGAAAAAGGCAGAGTATAAGAGAGAAGTGGAGGAACGATTGGGCAAATATGAATTGGAGCAGATGGGAGACGTGGAAGGTGTGTGTAGGATATTTGCAGAACAAATATGTGCAACATGTGATGTGGTGTGTAGAAGGAAGAGAAGATGGAGGGGGGGTGCAAGGAACAGCGTGGTGGACTGAAGAGGTGAGACAGGCTGTGGCACAAAAGAAGAAAGCATACAATGAATGGATGAGAAATAGGGGAGTGGAAGAAGTTGAGAGGCGGAAGAAAGAGTTATATGCAGAAAGAAAGAGAGAGGTGAAAAGATTAGTAAGAGAGAGTAAGAAGAGAGTGGATAAGGAATTTGGAAGGAATTTGAGTGTAAAGTGGAGGGACTGTAAGATAATGTTCTGGAAAGAGGTGAAAAGAGTAAGACAGGGTGGAAGTGAAGTTAGCAGGGGAGTGAAAGATAAAAATGGTAGATTACTAGTGGAGAAGGGAGAAAAAGTGAGCAGATGGAGAGAACACTTTAAGGAATTGTTGAACATACAGGATGGAAGTAATGCGAGTATAAGTGGCTGGGGAATGGCTGGGAGGAGGACGGAGGTGAGAAGACAGGAAGAAATCAGTAGGATAGTAGTTGTAGAAGCAATGAAGAAAGTTAAATCGGGGAAAGCCCCAGGAATTGATGGAGTGTGTGGTGAAATGCTGAAGCATGGGGGAGAGATAGTAGTAGAATGGATGTGGAAGATGTGCAGATTGGCCTGGGAGGAAGGTAGAGTCCCGGAGGATTGGAAGTCAGGTATAATTATTCCCTTGTACAAAGGAAAAGGGGAAAAAGAAGTGTGTGGTAATCATAGAGGCATTTGTCTTCTAAGTATAATAGGAAAATTGTATGGTAGGATACTTATTGACAGAGTTAGAGAAAGAACAGAGAAATTAGTTGGGGAAGAACAGGGAGGCTTTAGGAAGGGAAGAGGTTGTGTAGATCAGATATTCATTCTTAGATCTTTAGTGGAAAAGTTTCTAGAGAAGGGAAAGAAGTTGTATGCGGCTTTCATGGATTTGGAGAAAGCATATGACAGGGTGGATAGACAAGGATTGTGGAAAGTGTTAAGAATATATGGAGTAGATGGGAAGTTGTTGAATGCTGTGAAGAGTATGTACGATGGTGCGAAGGCTGCAGTGCGTGTGGATGGTGAACTAAGTGAATTTTTCTCTTTGAAAGTTGGGTTGAAACAGGGATGTGTCATGTCTCCATGGTTGTTCAATCTGTACATGGATGGGGTAATAAAAGAGGTACAAGGTAGGGTAGTGGATGTTGGAGTGGCCCTGGTGAGAGAGGATAGTGTTTAGAAACTCCCTGTACTGTTGTTTGCAGATGATACTGTGTTGTTGAGTGAAGACGAAGGGGAGCTGCAAGGCTTGGTGGATGAGTTTGAGAGAGTGTGTAAGAAACGGAATCTAAAGGTGAATGTAAGGAAGAGTAAAGTGATGGTCTTTGAGAGAGGTGAAGTCAGTGAATGTACAGCGAGATTGGATGGTGAGGAAATGGAAAATGTGAGTACGTTTAAGTACTTGGGTAGTGTGATGATTAAGGATGGAGGTTTGAAGGGTGAAGTGCTTGAAAGGGTACAGCAGGGAAGAAAGGTTGCTGGTTCTTTGAAAGCAGTGATAAGAAACAGGGAAGTGAGCATGGAAGTGAAAAAGTTACTACATGACAGTATTGTGATACCAACTCTAACGTATGGAAGTGAAGCTTGGATGTTGTTGGAGGGACACAAGTCAAGAGTGAGAGCAGTGGAAATGAGTTATTTAAGAGGAGCCTGTGGAGTCACATGGAGAGACAGGATGATGAATGAGGATATAAAGGAGCGTTGTGGTGTGGATGTGGAGGTGATAGGAAGCGTTATGAGGAACACACTGAGGTGGTTTGGCCATGTGGAGAGGATGGAGGGTGAAAGACTGACGAAGAGAGTGTATGTGAGTGAGGTGGAGGGGGGAAGAGGGAGGGGGAGGCCGAGGATGAGATGGAGGGATGGGGTGGAGAGGTATATGAGAGAGGGGGGTGAGTTGGGAGCAGGGCAGTGAAATGGCGGGGGACAGGGCGACTTGGAGGCGATTTGTTTGTGGCCACCCCAAACGGGATTGAGGCGTCTAGCAATATATATATATATATATATATATATATATATATATATATATATATATTGTATATATATATTAGTCAGGTCAGGTGCGGGTAAGGGGATGGGTCTGTAATGATGTGGCAGGGGTAAACCAGTTCTGCTGTCGGGCCCTGCTGCGGATGTCACTGATTGCATTGCGCAGTTGACCCTTGTGCGGTGTGGTGCGGTGAGGATCTTTCCGTTCTCCCCTTTGGGGCTACGATGCGAATGAATGTGTTTGAATGGATGAGTAAATGGGGAGTGTGTCGTCCTGTCTAGGTTACCTCCCTTTCCTTAGGGGAAGCAGCCTAGGTATATAGATAGATAGAATATATATATATATATATATATATATATATATATATATATATATATATATATATATATATAATTTGGTTTTACGCCAGGAATCCCCGAAGGGCTAAGGCGTTGCCTCTGGGTAGAGGACTTTGGACTGGAGCGTGTAGCATTTTATGACCGGATGCCCTTCCTGATGTCTACCAATGGCCCTTGTGTGGATTCGATTCTCCGACCCTTCGGTCAGAGTGGAGCACTCTAACCCACTGAGCCACGGCTGATAATATATATATATATATATATATATATATATATATATATATATGTGTGTGTGTGTGTGTGTGTGTGTGTGTGTGTGTGTGTGTGTGTGTGTGTGATCATTTTAAGGGAAAATTTGTCTTTTAAAGAACAAACTCCATCCCACAAACCACAACGTAGGTTTGTAAGCAATTATCAATTCTCGCCTCAGGTTAAAAAGATGCAAGAGTCCCGTGGTTATGAGTGCACATCCACTTCCCCATAATCCAGAAATTCACTTGTTGCCTCCACTGAATCTCACACAACTATCCTTATCGTGTGTGACAGTATCAGAGAAATTTAAACAGCAGTTTGGAATACACCCTCAACCCCAAACATCTCACTGAAAATCTTGCCAGTGTGTCATATTAACAGACCATCACGCACGTAAATTCTAGCAAGTTACTCCATGTTTCACAGAAGTAGTAAAACTAGATAACTTATCCTAACAGAGAGCAATAATTCATTAACTCACCATTGTGCCCGTCCTGTCGGAAGGTAGGTTAAATCAAATATTAGTAATCCTTGTGCTGCAGGTCGGACACAGTGAGATCAGGCAGGTAAATGGCGTTTATAACTGACTACATTGTACATCCACAGGATCAAACCGTATTCTATGGTACTAATTACGCGAGGCCTTTCTGTGGTGTAAACTGGCAGTGCATTCACTCAACTTCGTCCATCCTTCCAGTCATTGAAGGCAAGTCTGGTAGAAGTCTCACAAGCCTCCCTACTCGAACAGAAACCCCAAAATCGTAATCTTCATTAATGACCTTTGTATAGCTTATAAACTGCAAAAAGGTTATAGTGTAATTATGGTGTTTTGAACGAAATAATCATTATTTAACCGTCTTTCGCGGGATTTCATACGTTCCCTTTATATTAATCATATGGTAGAAAAAGAGTTGACAGTACTTATTTGAGATAATTAAAGGTGTAAGGTAAGAGATAAAATTGGAAAAACAAAGAACAACACAGCTCTCCTAAATGACGCCAGAACATCATCTAATTACGGTTATTACATCTGCGTAGAATCACCAAACTTTGCCATTTTCTCACATCATAACTGGTTGAGACTATTTATCACAAAGGATTAAGTGGGAACTAAAGGATTTAGTAAAAGAGTGAGGTGTGAGGGGTATTGATGCTGCGGGAGTACAGGTTAGGGTTTGAGGGAGGAGAGAGATTTGGTAAATTGGTTTGTGAAGAATAACAGGACTTCTACAACATTCAGGGCCGGAAAATTAATTGTATTAGTATACTGCGGTATTTAATTTTGTAATGGTAATACAACGGCCTTTATCTAAATGGAGATAACAAGGGGTTGGTTCCTAGGGATGATTGCGCGTAAGAAAAACTGACAATGAAACCATATTTTTCCCGACTCCAGTCAGAGACTTAATAGTTGGTTCTCTGAGGCCCAGTAGCTCACCTACATGCCCGACACCTTCAAATGTCACGACTTGTGCTAACACAAACTGTCTCTAATAAACTCATGCTAGGGTGGTATCGTGTCAACGAGGGTGTTTTTAAGACATGGCTGTGGATCTTAAGAAAGATCATGGAAGTCTTTATCAGCTAATTCATATAATCAAACTGTTCCTTGTCCCAAATTGGGATCGTGATCGCGTCCTTTCAGACAAGATACTACTTCTTTAACCATTTAACCAATTATTTGTGATCTCCGGGGATATTTATTTCATTAAAACTAGAAGGATCACTCTCTAAGTGCAACATTTTCGTCCATCAATTAATCTAAGGGCCGAATATCTGATTTTGTCATGTGTCATTGACCCTCAAAATCGAATAATTTAATTCTTGCCTGATCATCAACCCTTCCACTAATTTAGGTTGAAATCAGCTCAAAATTGACTGAGTTGATTATGCTCGTTGACCTTGATGTTGACCATTCACTGTGACCTTGCCTTGTGACTAATTGTTCTTAAAATCGACTTTCTTTTTGCTTGTTCTAACTTGAACCCTTCCACAGCGTTTAGTTTATATAAAATAAAAGATGTTTAAGCTGACCTTGCCGTGGGACATGACTTTTGAACTCTCTCAAAAACAATACTGTAGTTAACACTCTTGGTCGATCTTCAACTAATCTACCAACTTTGATCCAGACCAAATTATAATTCCCATAGTTGTTGTGTTCACATACAGACAATTGAGTCGAACTTTGCTTTTGCCCTGCGACCTTGACATTCATTGATTTTTAAAATTTCATTTTGTTTTTCCAAGACCCTTAATCCTCCTTCATGGTTTGCGAAAATACAATAAGAAGTGGTTAACCTTACCCTGACCTTTGACTTATTGTTCATAAAAGCAATAAGATTGCTCCGAGTTCGGCCTTCAAACTTTGCAGCAGGTTTCGCTAAAGTTGGAAGAAAATGTTGGAGTTATTTTAATAATCACTCCAATATCAATAGAGGATAAATTAGTTTGTTTATGGTGCTTGTAAATCATTTCAGCCCTAGAAACTGCCAAACCCTTGCCAACATCATTATGAATGGACTGAAACACGTACATCATTGCAGATTGACCGTGGTTCTTGGCAGAAAATATCATGTGGGAGGAACTTTTCATGGTTATATACAATGCAATAGGGAGATATACCCATTCATTAGTTAACAGAGGCAATGACAGATGCAGCTACCTGGGGCAACCAATCCTCCCATGAATCATGGACAAGAGGACGAATTTCAAAAATCTTTTCTCTTCTCACGTTTCACCAGATCATACGGGACTGGATGGTAAGCCGGGAAAAAGGTCTGCTTTATGTCGTACTGACAACGGATTTCCGTGAGGATTTGATAACGAACTCTGTGCCCTTATGAGATAACAAATGTGCATTGTAAATGCGCTGATTTTGTGCGTAACAACAGCAAGAACCAATAGCATTGGACCATATATATATATATATATATATATATATATATATATATATATATATATATATATATATATATATATATATATATATATATATATATATATATAATGTGGTAGGTGGTGGCGATCATCATCCACTCACTTGATGTAGTGTTGCCTACTTCTTCATTAGCCTTTATCATTCTTTTTCTGTGCCTGCCCTCCTCTCTTCCTATTTCTCCCATCTTTCCTGTCACTTCTTATTGCTATTCTTTCCATTACAAGTGGCTTTACATTGAGTGACAAGCCAAATGGTTTCCTGTAAGCCATGAAACCATTTACAACGCTGGGTGATAACCATATAACCAAACCGTACATGCTCCCTACGTGTCAACAAGTGGGTTGGTGGAGGGTTAGTGCCCCTCCCCGTAAAACAGTTCAGAGCCAGATAGCCACCCCTTACGGGATTATGGCGTCTGGCAATAGACACACACACACACACACATATATATATATATATATATATATATATATATATATATATATATATATATATATATATATATATATATATATATATATATATATACTGTATATAGTGTATATATATACACACACCGTATACCTGTATATATCTTTGCATCTCTGTTATACCTTTAAATAATGAAAATTGACCTAAAATACTGCCTTTTGACCTTGAATGTTGAGTTCTAAAATAAATTCACACTAAAAGAAGTGCTGTGGGGAGGATGTAGAGCTGTAATTTTATCTTTTTCTGTCACAGGTCTAAGTAAAATTAACTGTAAAAGGACGAACATCTGGGCAAAATGAAGGTGAAAAAAGATAAGTGTGATGATAATGAAAATGTGTTGATCATGGAGCCACAGTGTAACGACTCCCTCATAATTTGGTATCCCTTTCCGTCTGTAGGTGATGTATGTTCAAGATCAGAGAGGCATAGAGCAGGGTGCTTAAATACGTCCCCTCATCTCTCCTTTTCCCTACATTTTATTTGCCAGGATGATTTTATTTCCTTAACTGGACTTCTCCATACGTGATCCTCTCTCTTGTGGACCAGCTGTCTGAGGCAATTTTCATAGCACGTTTGTTAGCTTCTAGTGGAAAAGTGGTGAAGGAAGTGTGCCAGACTAATTTAGTGATCACCGTTAGTGTATGCATTCTGATGTAGCGGTAACATTGAGAAGGACTGGGTATATTATGTACACGTACATATGAGTATGATGTCTTATGTTTGCATGGTAGGAGGCTGGTATGGCAAAGAGTGGAGAACTCAGTAGAGTGACGATAACTGAGGCGTTTAAAACGAGAAGGCCGCAAGCACCTTTCTTTTTTTTTCTTTTTTTGAATGAAAAAAAACGTCCCGAAAGTTTTTTATATCTCAGCAACTATTAAAGACTGACAGCTGGGAATTACTTTATTTTAAATGTAAGGCCCATACCTTTAAAATAAAGCAGTTCCTGGCTGTCTATCTATAGTAGTTGCTGAGAAATTAAAAAAAAAATTAGGGTCGTTTTTCACATAGAAAAAAAAAAAGGTGCTTGCGGCCTTCTGGTTTTAAACGCCTCAATTGGAGAAGCAGAAGAAGCCGCTAGGGTTACAATTTAGTTGAAAACAGTAAAACTGTGATCACAACTATTTAATCAACATTTCACATTCAAGAAGATGGGTTTAATAAGTGTTTGTCAAGCCGTGAGACATTAGGGCTGTGCAAGTTGAGATGATAAATTGTTCACCTTTGTTAAAATTATGAGGCATTGAACTGACCTCTTAACCTTTAACCTACAACACACATCACATGGAGACAGTGAGAGGTGGTTTGGGCCATGGAAGGACAACTGACTGTCAGATTATTGCCTGTGCATATGTGCTTTCTTTGGTTCCTCATTATTAGAACAAACAAACACACACACACACACACACACACACACACACACACACACACACACACACACACACATTCAGCAATCAAAGCAGTTAACAAAAAACTTCTAGTCTGATAATCCCAGCATAATTACTTATGTGTGTGGCAACGATTGCTAAATTATTCTGGCTGATCGTTATTGAGCTATAATAATGGAACATTACCGCGTAAGCCTATTTCCTAGTGGTCGTATCATACTCCGTCTTCCAACCCGTCAATCCATCCATATACTTAGCCACAAACCAAGTATAGTAAATGCATCTCTCGCTCTGTGCTCTGGGAAGCCATACACACATTCACCACCAGCAGTGCCTACCCGTCCACCCACCAACAAAGAACACCCACAAAACTGTAAAGCCCATTCACCAACCCATCTGGCCGACCCACCCAGAAAGATATCCATTCAGACCATTCCACCTGCCCACTCGCTCACCCATCTACCAACCCTCCCTGCCATCCTGCCCACCTGGTCACCAGCAGGATGACATGCAAGTTTACAGAGAGAGAGAGAGAGAGAGAGAGAGAAGCCAACTGCATTCAAAGTATATAGATTCTTGTGAAAGATTTTTGTGAATCGAAAGATGCAGGAAATAAGCTTGCATGCTGTAAAATATCGCGGTTACGTTTATCCCAGTAAGAATGTTAGCCAAGCTGAAACCAGGCATGTCATATCCTAATCCACTGATTGCTGAAGCAACTGCTGTGTATAAATATGTAAGAAGTGGATGAAAATGAGAGGAGTGGAGTCATCAGCGTATGTGTGGACAGGACTAATTGTGCAGCTCAGATCATTAATGAACAGAAAGAAAAGAGCTGGTAACAGGGCAGAATTCTGAATAACATAACTATTCTTAGCCTTAGAAGAAGAAGAAGAGCGGACATCTACAATCTCAGTATTAGAACAAGTAGTAAGGAAGCTCCAGTTGAAGGAACAAAAATTAAGAGAGAGACCATTGGAGGTCATACTGGAAATATAGACTTTTTCTAGAGTCAGCCAGTTGCTTTTGACATAACAAATACAACGGCAAAGGTTTCGTTGAAGTTCAGAAAATGGGATGAACGAAAGTCAGAGAGGAGGGTGAGATTACCAATGAAGTGTCCCTAACGGATATAATTCTGTAAGCCAGAGAGAAGATTATGAAAGGAGAGTTTTTAAAAAAGCTTTCTGTCAAAGATACGAACAGATTCAAAGGCTATACATATGCAAACTATTAGAGCAATAGGGCACTAGTCAAAAGTTCGGAAACGGTCACTCTGCTTCGGAAGAGGCTGAATGGAACAAAAGTATCAGTAAGAAGGTACAAACTAACATGCAAAGGCGAAGGAATATTCATAAGCAGAGAGTCAACACGGAGTCACATTTCTTGAGAGTAACAGAAAGACATGATCAGCACCATACTTCGTACACATTTTTATTAATGGGGCAACTGAGGGGTAGAAAATACACCTTTAGAAATTTCACAGATATACAGTAAGGAGGTCATTGGTGGGTTATTATTGCTGATAAATATAATAACTGCCGGAGCAATTGTCAGGGTTACATGCCGCCGGACAACAAGGTAAAAGACGCAAAAAAGAAAAAAAAATCAATACAAAGTTAATATTCTTTTGTAAAAATAAAACACTTAAACTGACAACAATAGTTTAATAAATATCAAGTACCTACAAAAGTTCCAGGAAGCCAGCCTCCTGGAGAAAACTAAAAACAGCAAAATCGCCGTAGGCTCCTCCAAGCACCCAAGAAAGACAGTAGGCACCCCTTGCCCCCTTATGCCTATGGAGGAATTTCTAACGTAGGTCACCCAGACCTGGACACTCGGCCAGCAAATGATGGACAGTATGGGGAAGAAATACGGCTAAGTCCCACCACACATCAGGAAACCGTGCGTAAACCGTGTGCCCATTGTGATGCCGGGCAAGAGCCACCTCCAATCGCAGAGGCACAGAGGGGAGAACTCTCGGCACAACCACTCTCCGAAAAATTTCTTTAAACTTATTAAGAGGAACATCATCCCACCGTCGCTGCCAACAAGTACGAATCGGTAACTTCGAGAAAGGTGTCATATCAGAAATAGGAAGCGAGTACTTGGTAGGGGGCCATCGAGAAGACGCAGCTTTAGCTAAGGTATCTCCTCTCTCCACACCAACATGCGAGGGAACCCAACAGATCTTTGGAGCGATATATAACAGTGAACTCACCTTTAAGGATCACATACATCAAAAGGCAGTGCACTCCCAAACCCAATACAATCAAGGCATTGACAGGCGCAGACTTTGAGCAACCAAAAGATCATTGATGTCATATGACTTCCCAGCATGGGCCACCATCCTAATTAACAACTAATACAACACCTTTCAGACCATACAGAATGATCTAGGCATCATCACTTGGTATGCCAATATCACTCCCCCAGCTCGTTTACCTCGAAACAAAAGCCCTTCTAGTCAGGGAATATCTAGACATGAGAGGCTGTAACCTAGGCTAACACACAGTGCCCCTTTAATTATATGACAGGGATTCAAAATACAGCTTGGCAAATAAAACCATTACCACACAAACATTACTTGAATCTTTTCAACAACATTCAGCCTCCATACATTCAAATACTATCATTTCATTTCTGGCACAGGGCAATACAGCACTTCAGTTAAGCCACTATGCTACAAGCCCCTTATCCTGCCAACCTAGACTAAGATCAGACATCGCTTAGCCATCCTCAGTTACCATCTTAATTTCGGGTTGGGTGGAATCACAGATGACACGTGAACTGCTTGGAGAATAAACTTGCACTGCATAACTTATATAATGGAGCACTGCACGATGCATGCCACATTAAGACGCAGACACACCATCAATAATGTTAGAAATCCGTGGAACGACCTCATAGGGGCAGCTGCTTACCTGTAGTCAACAGGTTTATTGGTGTAAGCTGACCGGGGTTGGGCAAAATCAATAACAATAGCGACAGAAATCGCAATTTAAATCTATAGTAGGTAAAACGCTCTATGAAGACTCGTTTTTGGGCTGCTACAGTCAAATCAATCTGCCAGCAAAATTTGTGAATGATCTGGTAAAGAATAGTAGTTCAGGAACCACCAAGAGTACAAATTCGAGAAGAACTAATCAAAAAAGATAAAAAAAGTGAAGAACACCAACTAGAAGTACTTGCCCACCTTAATTGCAACTCCATCAGGAACTACTGTACTTTGAGAGTGTTGTGGGGACGAACTGAAAACTAATGTCACACCTATCCGTCATCCTGTTGTCTGAAAGATGATATTAAATATGTATATGATAAAACCTTATTTTGTTGTATTTTGATCGAAAGCTAGCCAGTCCAAATAAGCATAATTCGAAAAAAAAAAAAAAAAAGCCAAATTAAGCTGGCAAACTAATGGCAGTATTTGTGAACTAATTTAAATCAACCCTTGTGGACACCACTGGAATACTCCCAGTTCTTAGCCCAAAGGCATTTACTCAGGAACTGCAGAATAAAATGTATAAACTTGGATGTTCACTTAATATCATACGTTAAGCGCCTCTCATATGTCGGCGAGCCTCGGTAGGAAATATTGTAGTTCTCTATTAAGTTTCAGTTACAAACTCCTGGAGGCATGTCAGAGTTTCCTCAAATAGAAATGCAGTAAGTTCTGAGGGGCCACTCCGTCCTTAAGACCGCAATTATTTCAAGGGGGTACCCACCCACCCCGGCACAAGTCGGGGAGGTTTTGGCGACTTTCACCAAGGGCAAATTGACTGTGTTCTGACTAAAGAGGAGGAATTTACACACCAGACAACGCAATCCGCACCCCCGGAGGCCTAATGGTTACAGCACAATAGTGCGTCAAAATTTAAAAAAAAAAAAAAGTTTATAATATTTACCCCTCGAAAACAATCAAAACCGTGAAAATTTCGATAACTACCTATTTTTCTTATTGAAACAGGTAATTTCAAAGTGTTTTGTCACACCAGCCATGAAAATAGGTGTATGTAGATGTGGAGAGATTACTAAACTGTAGGGAGATAAAGTAGGCTGTGGGGGAGTAGGCCTATAGGTACAGGGGTTAGAAATAACCAACTTTTCGCATGAAAAGAAAGCATTTCATTGTGTTCTATAATATCTACCATGAAAACAGGTGTGTATGTAGGTGTGGGGAGTAGGCCTACAAGGCCTTGGTGGTACTTGGGAAGAAAAATTTCGGCAATAACTAAATTCTCTTGTAGAAACCTTCCATTTCAATGGGATTTGTCATACCAACCATGAAAACAGGTGTGTATGTAGGTGTGGGGAGATAAAACAGGTGTGGGGAATAGCCCTACAAGGGCTTATAGTCATTCAGAAACAAAAGCAGACATATATAAATGTTCATAACCATCAAGGACATCAAAATAAAGTTGAATAATGCCATAGATGCATGCATATGAGAGGGGAAAAAAAGAAAGCAATTATTTTACTTCGCAGAGGAGAGAAGGCCTCGTTCCTCCTTGACACTCAGTTCAACACACTTGTTTCCGATTTGTCCTTTTTCTGTTCTTTTACTGTCCATTTAGACCTAACTTGTCAGTACACTTATTTCTACTCGTGTCCTCTCACTGTCCACTTATTTCTATACATGTCATTTCACTGTCCACTTACACCTAACTTATCATTACACTTATTTCTGCTCGTGTCCTTTCACTGTCCACTTATCCTAACACTGTCACTTTTCAGAACTGTTGTTTAGTACGATATATTTTGAAGCACAGCATGCATAACGGAATCTCGCACCCTGCACACATTGTTGTGGTCATTTTCCTCACCTTCTGCCGCTGTTTTGTATTGTAGCACACATGACAGGCCTGCTGGAGTGACCTGCACGTGCTACCCAGCGGTGCCTCGATGGCTGTTAGATAGTGCCGCTTGGTGAACGGAATGGCTCCGCACCTCTTGGGCAGGGAAGCTGGAGCAGCAGCGCACCCAAACTTGTCATTGCCAATGTGCCATACCTTTCCAGGATTTGTCGACGAAGTTTGTGTACGTAATGTGGCAGGGTGAGAGACTGGCCAACACCGGTAACTGTCTTGTAATATAGGACCAAGTTGAGCGTGAACATGTCCACGAGGTGAAAGAAAAGTTTTTTGTACCACTTTACTGTTTTCCATATGCATGCCACACTCCCCATCATCATGTCTGACTTATCCACTAATCGCATGTTCAAGCCATAGTCGATGATTCCATCGGGCTTCATTCTCACTGTATCCTCCCTATCCCTCTTCCCATTATTCACCATTTCTCCGCCCTGCAGGGTTGAAAGGGTCGTCACACTCCGCTTATCCATCCACTTCACCATCAGGGTATTTTCACACTACATTCTGTCAACATCTCCAGACTTATGCATTTGGAGCAATTTGGGCATGTTCTTACGGTGCTTCCGCACTGTGCCACATGTCCACGTGTTGTGCTCGTGAAGATGCTGCCACAGGGCAGGACTTGTATACCAATTATCAAGGTACAGCACATGGCCCTTGCCAAAATGTGAGCCCATCAGGCACCACCGCACCAGACACACCCAGTGGTTCATTACGGCCTATATCCGTGGTCTTGCCCATGTAAAGGAACGGATCAAGTATGAAACCGGTCTTGCAAACGCAGAGCACAAAAATTTTGAGACCAAACTGGTGACACTTGGTGCATATGTATTTTCAAAAGCGAACGTGCACTTGAAAGAGAATGAGGTTTTCATCAATTACTAGGTTCTGAAAAGGCCGAAACTATCTATCTATCTATAGCCAGACGCCTCAATCCCGTACGGGGTGGCCACAAACAAATTGCGTCTACGTCGCCCTGTCCCCCACCATTTCATTGCCCTGCTCCCAACTCACATCTCACTCTCTCATGTACTTCTCCACTCCATCTCTCCATCTCATCCTGGGCCTCACCTTCGCTCTCCCCCCCTCCACCTCACACACATACACTCTCCTCGTCAGTCTTTAATCCTCCATCCTATCCACATGGCCAAACCACCTCGGTGTGTTCCTCCTAACGCTTCCCATCACATCCACATCCACACCACAATGCTCCTTTATATCCTCATTTGTCAGCCTCTCTCTCAATGTGATTCCACAGGCTTCTCTTAAATAACTCATTTCCACTGCTCTCACTCTTGATTTGTGTCCTTCCAACAACGTCCAACCTTCACTTCCATACGTTAGGGTTGGTATCACAATACTGTCATGTAATAACTTTTTCGCTTCCATGCGCATTTCCCCGTTTCTTATCACTGCTTTCAAGGAACCCTCAACCTTTCTTCCTTGTTGTACCCTTTCAAGCACTTCATCCTCCAAACTTCCATCCTTACTCATCACACTAGCCAAGTACTTAAACGTACTCACATTTTCCATTTCCTCACCATCCATCCACACTGTACATTCACTGACTTCACCTCTCTCAAACACCATCACTTTACTCTTCCCTACATTCACCTTTAGATTCCATTTCTTACACACTCTCCCAGACTCATCCACCAAGCCTTGCAGTTCCCCTTTGTCTTCACTTAACAACACAGTATCATCTGCAAACAACAGTACAGGGAGTTTCCAAACACTTCCCTCTCTCACCAGGGCCACTCCAACATCCACTGCCCTACCTTGTACCTCTTTTATTACCCCATCCATGTACGGATTGAACAACCATGGAGACATGACACATCCTTGTTTCAACCCAACCTTCAAAGAGAAAATTCACTAATTTCACCATCCACACGCACTGCAGCCTTCGCACCATTATACATACCCTTCACAGCATTCAACAACTTCCCATCTACTCCATATATTCTTAATACTCTCCACATTCCTTGTCTATCCACCCTGTCACATGCTTTCTTCAAATCCATGAAAGCCGCATACAACTTCTTTCCCTTCACTAGAAACTTTTACACTAAAGATCTAAGAATGAATATCTGATCTACACAACCTCCTCCCTTCCTAAAGCCTCCCTGTTCTTCTCCAACTAATTCCTCTGTTATTTCCCTAACTCTGTCAATACGTATCCTACCATACACTTTTCCTATTACGCTAAGAAGACAAATGCCCTTATGATTACCACACACTTCTTTTTCCTCTTTTCTTATGTACAAGGAAGGAATTATACCTGACTCCCAATCCTCCGGGACTCTACCTTCCTCCCAGGCCAATCTGCACATCTTCCACATCCATTTTACTACCATCTCTCCCCCATGCTTCAGCATTTCACCACACACTCCATCAATTCATGAGGCTTTCTTCATTGTTTCCACAACTTCTATCCTACTGTTTTCTTCCTGTCTTCTCGCTGAAGCAGACTGTGGAATTTTGCAACAAGGTTCTCAAACACTTTGTGAATTTTGAACATTGAATCCCGAACATCTGGACCACTACTGTCTGCAAAGTGCAAGAACCGGAGTAACAGCTGATACCTGTCACAGGACAAGTACTTCCTGAATATAGGCGTAACCACCAATAAGAGTTTCTGCCAATAATCCCTCATGTTTGGCTTCCGGTTGATGGACATCAGCATAACCAGGCTGGGCATCACATATATCTCGTCCACCATGGTGTTATGCCACTGCTGGACGGGGTAGAAGGTGGGAGCTACTTCCTTGCTGCCCTGGAATTGGAATAACCGGTTAGTCTCATCTACAACCATCTGCACTAGGACCACGTCGAAGAGCAGGATGAAATAATCTAGGAACAAGGCCTAGGGACCTAAGTCCTTCACCCGCTGGGTCATCCCGGATGATTGGTCGTCAAAGTTGTAGTTGTTGGGGGTGAAGGGTCATTCTCCCCTACCGGCCGCCAGATGGATTTCCTCGGATCTACAGGGCCCATGCGGGGAGGGGCAGGGCAACGAGCCCTCCTTGGCGTGGAGTTGGCAAACAGGGAGCTGACAGGCTCTTCCCTCCTGCGGCTGCATCGCCCATGCCCATGCTTTCAGGCAGCCTGCTGCTTGCCATAGTCCTCGTCTTCTTCCTCCTCCTTCTCATTTGACATGAAGGGCAGCTCGCAGTAGGAAGGCACCTTGGACAAGGAGTTCTCATCAGATTAACCCCTACACCACGGGCATGTTTACCAATGTTTTGCGTGTGCCGAGGGGTTATACGGGCTCCGACAGACTCTCAAAAAATATTTGCCAAAAATCAGTTATTAGCCCTAGAATATTAAAATTGTATATGCTTATGGCACATACCTTCAGCTTTCTCCTGGAATGTTTGTTGAGCCTTCGTCTGTTACCGTAGGACTTGTGGAGACCTCTGAAGTTGGGTAACGAAGTCTCCACTTTACACTTCCCGACAACCCGTAATATGATTACCACAGCCAGATATTAACACTATTAACACTACTCTATGATTTTCAAGTAATATGGGATCCATACTCCAAAAAAAAAAAAACAAGTGTGAAAGTAATGAAAATTACGAGCGCGTCTGACCGTTGCACTTGCGCTAGTTCGCTCTTGGTACTCTGTCATTTATTATTCATAAAACCCTTCACACTTTATATTTCTATTACTATATAACACTTATATATATCTACAGTATCCATGAGTTTCCTTCAGTAGTGTTAGTTTATTGTCACTGTAGGGATTCAATTTCTTTCAGTAAAATATGTAGCATTCACTTTCTCGTCCTGTATACTAGCATTGAGAGTGAATGTCACTTTCACCTTCACTCTCATAACTCATAGTATTCAGAAATGCTAGAGTGAAACTTTCATTTTCATTACTCTTAGGGTATATACTCGTATTCTTATAATACTACTCATTTACATTTCTATTTACGTTCTCTATTTTATTTACGTTATTTACATTTCTATTTTATTTACACTGTGTTATGCACTGTCACTTGAAGTAACTTATAAAACTATTTTCCACTGTTCACGTATATTTACATTCATTACTTTCACTTGCTGTTTACACATTATTTACACATTATTTACAATTCCACTTGCACTGTTTTACTCAATAGAAAGATCGTAGTCACTCTTTTATCAATTGTCAGACCTTTACCTCTTTCCACACGAGGTTTAGTAGGGGGTAAAGGTCACAGGGCCCTTTGCATGGGGGTGAAATGTCCCTGAAGCTAGCAAGAGCGAACAGACGTACCTCCACATTAGAAGATGAGAGTGAACTGATAAGGGTGGGCCGGGGTGGTGGCCTACCTAGGGAAATGCATTACTGCCAACGTTAGCCTCTTGACACAGCTAATATATAGCAGTGAAATGATTGGCAGGAAATCTAGACAATCAATTATAAATTAGGTAGTTCCAGGTGAATGTAAATATCACTTAGCACTTTGACCGCTTATCGGGCCATCGATGTACCGAGCAGAAGTTTCCCCCTCAGCGTATTGGTACATCCTTGGCCCGAATGTCCCTTTTCAAAAACTTTTGAAAACGCGAGTATATAATCAATATTTATTTCCATTTGCATTTATTGAAGCTACAGATGTGCTGCAATGGTATTATTTAATACAAAAATACTTATAAATAGGTAAGTTATTGATTAATAATCAGCTAAAAATTTATTTATTTTTCGTTCATCATTTTTTATACAAAATCAGTTTTCACACAATACAGTTAGCTCAAATGCATTATAATCAATATCATAGAAAGGCAGGTATCAAATATAACACTTGTGAATGCATTTCTTGTATAAAAAGTAAAAAAATCAACACTCAGTTTTAGAAAAATTGAGATAATATTCCATAAAATAAAACATAGTTCCAAGATGCACATGAAGCTCTGTAACAATTTATAAACAAAGTAAATGAATTACATAATGTAACAGTAAGTAACTGTAAAGGAAAATACTGCTAAATATAAAAAAAATCTGTAAAAATTTTAAACCTTATAATAAATGAAGGTTATATAAAACATACAAAAATAATTAACTATTACACTATATGACTCGTAATTTGCAAAACTGAATATCCAAACATCTAATTTTTGCCCTGTATTATATAACCTATTAGTATGAAGCTGCATGCTTTTCATTGAAACATGAAATACAAAGGTGGGGTTGTCCATCACACCCAACACAGAAGGTTGATACTCTCCTTGCCTTATTGGATGCCACCTTGTATCCTTCTCCAAGTGATATCTTTTCGTAACATCCTCTGCATCTTTTCCTGGTGTTCTTTTTTGGTCCATCCGCCTCCTGAAGAGTGTGCTCTGTTCTTGTGCCTGATATAGTAGAGGTTCTCCTCCCTGATTTGATGTTTTCATGAGGAATGTTTTTGGTTAGAGACAGCACTAGTGACTCGGTGAAGCTTCTTAGACATAATGTCTTTCCTGAGCAGTAGTATTTATTGTAAAGAATTTGAGCATTAGTTACTGATATCCCAGCTACCATTTCCAGGGCTAGCTTTCTGTACCACTTTTTTGATTGCCGTAGTGGCGAGTAGTAAGAATTTAGTTGGTCAGCAACATCAACACCTTTCTTTGCTTTGTTGTACTCAAGGACACTTTCTGGTTTTACGATGTCTTCCCCTTTCTTATTTTTCTTTCCACTTGGAACTACATCTTTGCTATGTTCAGGCACTGTCGACAGTGTAAAAACATCTCTCTTGTCTTTCCACTTGTAAAATTTTACACCTTGCCTGTTTTCTGCTGCCTTCACTTCTCCTTTCTTCAAGTTTGTTTTTACTATTTCTTTGCACAGGTATTTCCTGTACGATCTAACAGTTCCACATATGTAAGTTTTTTTGGTCAGAAGATACTCTGCCAGGGTCACTGAGGTATAATAATTGTCAGTATAGATGGTACATCCCATACCTAACATATTTTCACATAATCTTACCACAAGTGATTCAGTTGCATTTAGGCCAGGAATCTGAAAACTCTTCCCTTCATGAACCTCCATATTCCATGTGTATCCTTCAGGTGTGCAAACCTTGTATAACTTCATACCATATTTGTTAGCTTTGCCTGGAATATACTGTCTGATACCTAATCTTCCTCTAAAAGGTACCATACTTTCATCTACAACAAGTTTGGAGCCTGGATTGTACACAGCTTGAAAATTGTCAATCAGTAGCTCAATCAGTGGTCTGACCTTGTACAATTTGTCTTGAGAATTTTCATGAGCTGTATTGTCTACAAAATGTAGAAATCTATAGAGAAGCTCAAACCTTTCCCTTGACATAAGCTTTGGTACAAAGGGATCATCATACAAATTACTTTTAGACCAATACAGCTGGATTTCAGGCTTCACAACTAATCCCATGTAAATTATTATGCCAAGGAACTTCTTTATCTCTTCTCTATTGGTGGGTTTCCATGAAACTAGTCTTGATCTACGTGTTACTGGTCCTTCCTCAATTTTTTGTTGTGCATACCTATTTGTTTCACGAACAATCATATCAATGATTTCATCAGATACAAACAAAGCATAAACATCAATTGGCTGCACACCAGTTTCATTATCTACATTATTTACATTAATGGTCATTTCTTCCTTCCCGGTAAAGGCATACATGCGAGGTTTTGGAGATACAGACCCCCACTCAGATGCAGATGGGGTGCCATTATCAGCATTACTTCCTGTGTTTGAAGCATCTCTTTCTGGCTCTTCACCTTCATCAACTTGCTCTTCATCTTCAGATTCATTGCTTTCATCTGTTACATCATCCTCTAGTTCATCTGAATTGGCAAGAAAATCTGAATCATCTGAATCATCTGATGAAGTTGATGACAATCCATAAAAGCTGACCGTGTCCATTTCTGGTGGAAAAAAAGGGTAAAAAACCCTTATAATAATGTTACACATAGAAATCAACATAACTGACAGAGAGAGAGAGAGAGAGAGAGAGAGAGATGTGCAGCTTATTGAAATATAAGACATATTTTATAGGTACTAACAGGTATATACATTAGAAAATACATATTTTTCTAAAGTAATGAAATGGTACATCAATGCACCAATTCGCAGAGCAACAAGATATCATCAGTAGGTCGCGTATTGGTACCCAGATGCACCGAGGGAACCTCGGTACATCGATGCACCAATACGCGAGGGGAGAAAAATATATTAGTGGTCGGCGATTCGGTATACATATGTACCACGACTTTTACTGCTCTAACCAATGCACCACCCTCTAAGAGTGAATCATACCTCCTCTTCCTCCGAAAGTCCAACGGACACTGGCTGGGGAGCGAAGTGAAGTTGACGCTAGGAGGGCGAGAGTGCAGGGTTGCCAAACGCGGCGAACGTGTTAGACTTCTCCCTTCCCTCATTATATGTATATTTATTACGAAAATAGATTATACGGCATATTTCAAGGGGAAATAAACAGCGAAAATTAGCGAACGAGTGCACGTGAGGTGTTGTCAGGTGATAATTAGCCAATTCCAGGTGTATGGCACTCTCACTTACCTTATTTCTTTCTTGTATATATTATTTGGTATAAGAATAGGGCATAGGGCTTATTTCAATGGATGAAATCAGTGAAAAATTCCAGGGAAGATTTACTTAGCGTAGCATGGCCGGGCAGGCGAGAGGATAGGGTAATGGAGGGGGGGTAGGGAGGGGAGTCAAGAACGGGGAGAAATGGCTAAATTGTCAACAGTGGATGGGACTACAGATGAGATTTGGAGTGCTGACTAGTGTTGGACATTGGCAGTACTGATAGATGATACAAGCCCCCATTTGGAAGCCCAGGTGAATTCCAAATAACACAGAATCACAAAAGCGATGCCCCGCGGTATGATCCCTTGCTCCCAAGCATCACGAAAGTGACGCCTCGCAGTTAAGGGGTTAAAGCTCCTCATCGCTGCTATTTCTGCTAATGCCTGTCATATCTCCACAGACGTATTGAGGTGCCTTCGGACCCACCTTGTTTGTGAGGTCGATGCATCCAGGAAGCGGTCTCCCCTATGGGTAATCCCCATACAGGTTGACAGTTTGGGTTGTTTGTCAGCCATTGCAAGTCAATTGTATCACTGCACTAAGTATAACATCCTCACAGTACAAGAGCAAAGTGCATTCTAGCCCTTCCATACAAGGGAAAAGCTTTCTGCCCCATATTATCAATGCAGGTGTGTTTGTACAGATATACATGTTTGTGTGAAAACCCTTCCCTTGTATGTTGGTGCTAAATCATGGTCGAGATTGTCTGGGTTGATGTTGGAAAAAGGACCACGTGGGATGAATACAGAGGAATACAAATTATAGTTATCCAGTTGTGATTAACGAAAAATACATGCACGTGTGTGCATTCAGAAGGCAAAGAAATTCAATTGATTAACAACATTGTCACGCATAGCTTTGCTGACACTGAGGTGAAAAGAGACGTACGCAGTATTTCAGATGAAAGTAATGAAAATTACAGAGCCTCATACAATCTGGTGGCCAATTATAACAGAAATAAGGAAAATATATGCAATGAATTGACTTTCAAGTACATTGAAAGTAACCATGCCTGGATATGTTAAGGTGGGAACCATTCGCACCTTGCCAGTGCTAATCTCGGTCGTGATAGCCTGGGCTGACCATGGCCGACATTTTTGAGAACAGGACCACGTGGGTAAAACGCAAAGGAATTCATAAAAATTTGTAATCAGTAGTCAGTCATGAAACATACATGTACGTGTGTTCATTATTAAGGAAGTGCAAAAAAGATGCTAACCTACATTGCCAAACTTAGCAATGTGTTTTCGGGATGCGATGCGATGCTCTGGGGAAAATAGATGTATAAAAAATTTGGAACAAACGTAATAACTACAAACAGCCTCAAACTATTGGGTTGAAAAGAATTAGCACAAAAAGTATGCAATGCACTGATTCATAAGTTATATGTTGTAAGCAATGACTCCCTAACTAACTAACTAACTAATTAACAAACAGGCAGATAAGTTGACCACGAAGGGCTGGCGGCTGTGTTTACCCAGAGTAAATGTTTGCTTGGAGAAGGAGACTAATCAGAGGTACTAATCTGGGCAAAGATTGTCGTATCTGTACAACATATAGCATTCACCAACTACGTACGTACTGAAACTGATAGGTACGGTGCGAGAAATGAGCAGAGTGAGGTGTACTTATATGTAAATTAGGGAAGAAGTAGAAATAATACCTAACAGGTACATACATCAGGCCTGATACCTCTCAGGGATCTGTAGGGGGTGGGAGGGTAGTGAGGGACAAGGAGGGAGGGATGGGGTGGGGTTTGGGGGGGACACAAGGCTAGCAGAGTTGGAGGAGGGACGAGAGTGGGTGGGAAGGGAGACAGGTGATGGTGGGAGGAGAGATCCATGTGTATGTGTGTTGTTGCAGGAGCATGGAAGGGTGGGAGGGTGATGGGGGACAAGGAGGGAGTAAGGGAGTGGGGTAGCGGGCGGCACAGAGGCAGCCCAGAGGGGGGATGCCCCCTCACTACTCTGGTTGGTCTGATCCCCCCTTCCGCCACATCAGGGGTGAGTTCTCATTGGCCTGAAGCCATGTACGTCATAATCGGGGCGGAGTAAACACTCCGCAGTTTTTTTACAGGCCCCACTCAATTGATGCGATTAGACATTTTGGCATAAAATTCTCATTTTATCAATTGAAGTGATTAGGCATTTAAAGGTGCTTCAAGAATTATGCGGACTGCAATGAAAGATGCAAGTGTAGCTCATAATGCACTAACTACTTTGATTATGATTATTTAACCCGCCGACTCCCGTTGACGTATGTATATATGTCCACCCGTTTTGTCACTGTGGCTCCTGTTGATGTATATAAACATGCAGCAATTGCAAGGTCACTAATTTGCACAATTCTCACATTTCGGGGACACCTTCCTCTACAAGATGCCAGGCAGGGAAAATACTTTACCCTGCATGACCTCCCCCCCACATGCCATTGTCTCGGCAATTCATCTGATAACAGTGACCTGACCAGTAAAGACATGAAGTGCCACAGTAAAAAATTCAAGGCCAGAGTGATTCCCCAATCAGTGACAATGTGGAGGATAAAGTTTACGTAGCATTAGAGGAAGAAACAGTCAGAAATGGTGATCAAGTAATGTTGCCAAAAAAGGTCAGGTATGTTGATGTGTTTTGTGAGTGAAACAATGCTTATATTGCCTATATTACTGTGTGAAAACCAATATACTCTTGTACTACATATAAACTCGTTACAAATAAATAAATAAATACCATTTATGAGTGGTGTGGAATAGTTACCCTCCCATAGAACTCGTTTTCTTTGGAGCCAGCCTGATAGAATACACAGTAATGTAAGGGGTACTGCTACCTGAATCCAGTATTTTAAACCTCAGGTGAGTGATTTCTCTATGATTTTTCAATGTTTCTCACCAAAAGCGGAGGTTTGAGCCAAAAAAAAAATTTCCCAAAATTGGTCAGGACTGGCAGGGGGTCAGTGGTGGAAAATCGGTCGGGACGGGGCGGGTTAATGCCATTCAGTATGGCAACATGTTTTTTCTTCAGATTCGTGTTACCTCCAGATGGTTTTACATAGGTGTCGATGAATTATTCGAAGTGAAAGGGTTAGAAACAGCTTTCCCTTCAGTATGAGATGTCTTTCATATGTTACATCACCTAATCAGTAGCATAAGTACTGCAAAATGCAATGTATATCATTGGAGTGAAGTTAAATATCTTGTTAATATCAACGATTTCATTATAGTATATAATATGCCATTAATGCTGAATACATTTTATGTTTAACTCAATTAACTGAACTATATCATATGCATGGAAGGCACATGCATCAAATTCCTATATGTCAAACATTTTTGCAAAATTAAATTTTTCTTTTTGAAGGTTGGATTGAAACAGGAATGAGTCATTTCGTGGTCGTTCAACCTGTATGGATGGGTTTATAAAAGAGAGAGAAGGTAGGGCAGTGGATGTTGGAGTGGCCCCAGTGAGAGAGGGCAGTGTTTGGAAACTCCCCGTATTGTTGTTTGCAGATGATACTGTATTGTTAAATGAAGACGAAGGGGAACTGCAGGGCTTGATGGATGAGTTTGGGCGAGTGTGTGAGAAACGGAATTTAAAGGTGAATGTAGGGAAGAGTAAAGTCACCGTCTTCAACAGAAGTGAAGTTAGTGAATATACATTGAGGTTGGATGAACAGGAAATCGAAAATGTGAGTGCATTTAAGTACTTGGGTAGTGTGATGAGTAAGGATGGAAGTTTGGAGGGTGAAGTGCTTGAAGGGGTACAACAAAGGAAGAAAGGTTGCTGGTTCCTTGAAAGCAGTGATATGAAACAGGGAAGTGAGCGTGGAAATGAAAAAGTTAATACATGACAGTATTTTGATACTAACTCGGAAGTTAAGCTAGGACCTTGTTGGAGGGACAAGTCGAGTGAGAACAATGGAAATGAGCTATTTGAGAGGAAGCATGTGGAGTCGCATGGAGAGAGACAGACAGACAGCAGATGAAGTGAAGGAATATTGTGTGGGGTGGATGTGATGAGAAGCGTTAGGAGAAACACACTGAGGTGGTTTAGCCATGTGGAGAGGATGGAGAGTGAGAGACTGACGAGGAGAGTGTATGAGAGTGAGGTTGAAGGGAGGAGAGGGAGAGGGAGGCCAAGGATGAGATGGAGGGATGGAATGGAGAGGTATATTGAGAGAGAGGGATATGAGCTGGGAGCAGGGCAGTGAAATGGCAGGGGACAGGCGAAATGGAGGCGATTTGTTTGTGGTCACCCCTTACGGGACTAAGGCGTCTGGCAATAGATAGATAGATTGACTTTTTGAATGACAACGCTTACAATGAAGCCAATATAATGAGCTGTTGTAGCTGGCTAAACGTTTATACAGCAGACCCTCAATTAGAGCGGGGAATGTATACTGAATTTTACCATGCAAATGGAAACACATAATTCGCGCCACTGAAACCCATTTAATATTGAGAATTGGTATGGGGAAATCCCTAAATTTTCCCAAAGTCTCCCCTTTAGCCCTATTGAACAACGTTTACCCCCTCCTGATCATTACTAACATTCATTGTAGAACACATATATCCTCAAGGAACATTACTGAAGGCAAAAAAAAAGGAGGGTACAGAGTGGTAAATAAGTGGTGATCACTTAACCATGACATGGAGTGGAGTGATGTTTGGGCGAGGGAGAAAGAGAAATCCTAGGATGAGAGGCTAGAGGAAGGGGAATGAACAGTGTCTCTAACCCCTCTAGGACTGAAGCTAGCCCTGGAACCCCTCAAAGTCACTCCTCCGATCCTCGTCAGTAGCAGGTTGTGGGGAATCAGGCACTCCAGAGATGCTAGGCTGTGGAGACCGATATGGTGAGGCAAGCATCGAGGCTGGGGCAAGGTCGGCGGTGATGAGGCATTAATTATCTTCAGAAGTTGCTCTCACTACTCCCACAAGAAGGAATAAGTTTCACTCTGGAGGGACTGCATCTTGTATGTGTTGTGCATCAACATCATTAGGGAGTCCTCGTAACGACACGAGATTTACAACACCTGGCTCAGCTGCTGACGAACAGGTCCCTGAGTACGTTGTGAGATGGCTGATGCTGGAGTCTACTGTGTGGTCACAGACACCAGGCGTTCCTCCTCCTCAACCTCTTAGATGAAGCCATTGATTATCATTTCTGGAGCAGTGTCGATAAACTGAAGGATGTCGCCACAAGTAATGACACCATATTCTTCCCCTGCAACACAGCACATCAGTGATCAGTGCTACTGACACAGCAGATGAAACATGTGATATGAGCCTCCGCCATGTGTGATGAACAGGTGGAAATGATTTATTTTGACTGCATCATTAATACGGTCCAAAACCAGGACCACTTTAAAAATTTGTTTTTCTTTGCAGAGCCAACATAAATCTTATCGAACCACTCAAGCACACAAGACGACAGATCAGATCCCTAAAAATTGCATCCAATGACCAACCAACAGATCCACGTCTTCAGGCTGCAACGCATTTGGAAGTGTGAACTTATGAATCACTAAAGACTTTATCTTACATTCGCCTGTAGCATTACAGTCAAATGATAAGGTAAGACCCTCTTTGGAGGCCTTGCACCAGTGCATCGAGTATTCCTCCTCTGACAGCAAGGTGGAAGAGGGAAGGCGTTTTTAATAAAGCCCATTTTCGTCCATACTGAACACCTGATTAATTTGTAAACACAGACCTTCACCACCTTCTTAAGGGAGGCAGGGAATGCCTCAGCTGTGGCCACATACCAAGCCACCACCTCGCCACCCACCCAAACATGGCATATTTATACTCATGGAATATTGCAAACCAGCCCCTGTTGACAGAGAAAGGATGGAAAATTTTTCACTCGCATCAATTAAGCAATATTCCAGTAAATTTCAGCGGCCTTTCGGTGATAATACTCCTGTCCACTGCTATACTGAATTTCGTCTGAGCTCCAACGAACTTGTAAATCACTTTCTCTTTGTTCATGAACGCATGATCTCTCACAAAGGAATGTCTTCCTGAATCGTCGTCACCTCCTTGTTACGAGTAGACTATGTTCGATCTTTTCGCGGTTATTTGACCCTGTATACACCATAAACTAGTTTATGTTAAAGTCCTTTGGAATGTCAACCAGGCACTCCTTGGCGTCAAATAGAAGGTGAATGTCTTTTCCTCATGAGAGACAAATGCATACTACTACTATTTTTTTTTTATGTCCATCAACCATCAGGCCTAAGGCCCTGATCATTAAGCCATATTACACACACACACACACACTACAGGCGCCAAGCAGAGTGGACGCACGTCAACACCACTCCGTACCTGGCCAAAACCTAGCCAGTGGTTATACCTAAATTAATATCTTTATATGAGTCAAGCTCTGTACCAGGTTTGACTAAAATTTAATGGTGTCCTAATGTAAAAAGAAGTTATATGTAAGACTGTTGTTCAGATAGTAAAGAAAACAAAGTAACGCAAGAATGTGCAAGATCAGCTGTCCAGTTATTCAGTCTGCGACTCTGCGCCAGGGAATGTACTGTAAGTAGAATCTGTGCTCTTGAAACTGCATGATGGCCTACTTTAGTAAAGCAAATTTGGAAAACAAAAAGGATAAAGGTAGAAAGCAGGATGATGATTTCTACCAAGAATTGGTTGAAATGGAGACTTACAATAAACTGGTGGAACAAGTAAGCAGATTAGAGATGGCTTTTCGGAATGAAATTGAAGAAATTAAGACACAGTTGCACTGGCAGAAGGAAGAAATAGAAATGTTAGGAAAAGAAGTCAACAAGGAAGACACAACAATACATGAGTTGACAGCAGAGGTGGGTTCACTTAGGAGGAAAATTAGTGAAATGGCAGGTACAGTAGTCAACCACGAGAGTATTATGGAAGAGTTTAGAAATGATACAGAGACAATTAGGCAAGCAAGCAATCTGAAAGATCAGAGCAGTGATACTGAGAAGATACCACAGGTGAATGAAGCGGTGCAAAGCTACAAAAATGATGTGGAAACCACAAATGTTGAAATGGTGAAAGTAAAGAAAGACTTCGAAACAAGGGTGGAAGAAAAAAAAGCATTAAAAAGGAAGTGAAAAGAATAATCCAAAACAATCCTAAGTTAGTCAGAGCTTCAGTAGATATTAACAAATCTATAGTAATCACTGGTATAGAAAAGGAAGAAATAAGAAACAACATCTCGAGAGACAAAAAGGAGATGGCAAATGTAATGAGCATATTGAAGGAAGTATTAGAGGAAATCTGTAATAAATACACAGAGGAACATAGAAGGTTGAGGAATTACGAGAGAAATAAGTCAAGGCCCCTAAAGGTAACCTTCCAGAGTGTAAACACTGTGGAGATACTAAAAAATGCAAAGAAACTCATGGAAAAAGACAATTTCAAAAAGGTATCGATAAAAAGATGTCAGACTCAAGAAGAGCTGGAGTTACTAAAAGAGAAGAGGGAGGAAGCAAAAACAAAGAACGAGGGAAGATCAGAGGAGGAGAAGAATACATTTTTTTACAAAGTAATCTGATTGCGGGTTCGAAAGTGGTACATAAACAGGAGGGAATAAAAAGGAAGAACGTAGTAAAACCAAGTCATGACAAGTATGTAAATAAGATGATTAAGTTGATGTACTCAAATGTGGATGGAATCGTATATAAAATAATTAGATATGAATGATTATGTCAGAAAAAATGAACCACATATAATATGCCTAACTGAAACAAAATTAACACCAAGGATATCAAATGACATCCTAAACTTAGAGGAATACAATATATGGAGAAGAGATAGGAACTTAAAAAAGGGAGGAGGAATTATAATAATAAAGAAAAATATAAAAGTTAAAGAAATAGAACTAGATATACCCTCACAAGTAGAACTAATTACAGTAGAGATCAATATGTCTGAAGGGAAAGTAATTGAAGCCAATTGTACATGCAACCCACATCAAACACATGGGAAAGAGGCGAATATGAGGATGTGTCAGAGAGTACAATTCAAAGTTTAAGAGCATTACTAAAAAGAATGGAAGAGAAATCGGAAAGAATTATACTAACTGGATATTTTAATACAAATATAAATTAGAATATTCTAGATATACAGTAATACGCCAAGAAAGCTGTTGGGACTAAAAGCTTCTGGATCTCGTGCAGGAGTTTTTCCTAACGCAACATGGAAGGGAAAGCACCAGAAAAAGAGGACTCGATGCACCCTGTGCTAGATCTTATAATTACAAGGCAAGAAAACGATATTGACAATTTAATATATCACCCTCCATTTGGCAAAAGCAACCACACAGTACCAAATTGCAACTTCAGGATTGCAGATGACATAGTTAACAGCAATGAAAGTTACAAAAAGAGCCTAAATTATAAAAAGGGAAACTATCATGACCTAAAGAAGTACTTCTTAGAAACTGATTGGGAAAAGGAGCTTAGAGGACAAGATGTAAATGCTATATATAAAAAATTCTGTGAACTTTATTAAATAGGAGTCCAGAAGTACATTCCACAGCACAAAGAAGCAGAAAAGAAAATAAAGAAATGGTTCAATACAGAATGTAAAAAATCAAAAGAAAACAGAGATTTTTTGTGGAATAGATACAGAAGACACAATAGTGAGAGGGCATAACAGGCAAGAAACGATTATACAAGAATAAGGAGGGAAGCCCAAAAAATGTTTGAGGAGGATATCATAAATAAAAGTAGTGATCAACCGAAGCTATTTTACAGCTACATCAGAAGCAAAACCAAAGTAAAAGATATAATACAATCCATTACGGATGAGGGGATCACTTATACACAAGAAAAAGATATTTGTGAAGCACTAAACAAGAACTTCCAGTCAGTTTTTACAGAAGAAAATAATTTTGAGAGGGATGATATGGAACAGGCATGCCCACACATATTACCAGATATGTAAATATCAGAAAAAGAAATACAGGAGGAGCTAAGTAAATTAGACAAAGGAAAAGCAAATTGTCCTAATGAAATTTCATGCTGAATACTACATGAATGTGCAAAGGAGATAAGTACACCATTATTTTTAATTTTCATGGAATCCTTGGGACAAGGTAGACTCAGTGTTGCCAAGCAGAAATCTTCAAAAGCGCTAAGCTCAACTTTAAAACGCGCTAAACTATAGGTGAACAGTTCAAATTTTCGCGCTAAATTGGACTTCAAAAAGTGCTAGATATAGAAGAAAATCTAATATTTTTTGGCGCTAAATTATTATGAAAAACACTAGATCTAGCACCAAAAGCGCTAAGTTGGCAACTCTGGGTAGACTACCTGATATTTGGAAGAAAGCAAATATTGTCCCCTTATTCAAGAAAGGAAACAGGCAAAATCCAGTCAACTACCGACCAGTATCACTGACCAGTGTTGTAAGCAAGGTATTAGAAAAGCTGATAAGAAAAGCTTGGGTAAATCATCTAGAACACAATATGATAACAGAAAGACAGTTTGGTTTCAGAAAAGGAAAATCTTGTCTTACTAATCTGTTTAGCTACAATGATAAAGCAACAGAAACATTACAGACAAGAGAAGGATGGGTGGACAGTATCTATTTAGATTATAAGAAGCATTTGACTGAGTACCGCACCAAAGGCTTTTATGGAAACTGTACCATCAAGGAGGAATTCGAGGAACACTGATTTGTTGGATGCAAGATTTTCTCATAAAAAGAGAAATGAGAGCAGTACTAAGGGGAAATTACTCATCATGGAGAGAAGTGACTAGCAGAGTTCCACAGGGCTCAGTGCTGGCACCAATCATGTTTTTAGTGTATATAAATGATATAGATAGCAACATTGGAAATGAAAGCTATATAATTATGTTTGCTGATGATGCAAAATACAAAGGTCAATTACCATGCAGACTCTAGTAAAGACCTACAGGAAGAATTGAATAAACTCCATGAATGGAGCAATACATGGCAAATAGAATTCAATGTGGACAAGTGTCATGTAATCAAGTTTGGTAAAAGTGGAAAAAGACTTGATTGGGATTATAAGTTAGGGAAAAAAAAACTACATACATCAGAAAGAGAGAAGGACCTAGGTGTGATTATCAATAATAGACTATCTCCGGGTGACCACATCAGTGAGAAGGTACGGAACATGTATACACTGCTTGCAAATATGAGAATAGCATTCACATACATAAATGAAGACATGCTGAGAAAGATAATTACATCATTCATCAGACCAACCCTGGAGTATGCATTAGTAGTCTGGAGTCTTCATCTCAAAAAACAATTGGATAAAATTGATAAAGTTCAAAGGGCAGCTACAAGATGGGTACCAAGCTTAAGGGATCTAAGCTAAGAAAAAAGAATAGAAAAACTGAATCTGCCTACACTACAGGAGAGAAGGAAAAGAGGAGACATGATTATGATATATAAATGCATATCAGGAAAGGAGAAAATACACATAAATGATTACATATCCTATGGGGATATATCAGCAAGAGGACACTGCAAAAGACTGCATAAAAAGAGAGGCGATAAAGACGTAAGGAAGTTTAGTTTCCCAAGTAGAGCAATTGATCAGTGGAATGCACTACCGAATGAAATAGTGTGTGCCAAAATAATTCACAAATTTAAGGATATGTACGATAAATATGGTTTAACCCCTTAACCGCGGGGCGTCACTTTCGTGACGCTCGGCTACAATGGATCATACCGCGGGGCGTCACTTTTGTGATTCTGTGTTATTTTGAATTATCCCGGGCTCTCAAGTGGTGGCTTGTATCATATATCAGTACTGCCAATGTTCAACACTAGTCAGCACTCCAAATCTCATCTGTACTCCCATCCATTGTTGACATTTTAGCTATTTTAACCCCTTCCTGACTCCCCTCCCTACCTGCCCTCCATTACCCTCTCCTCTCACCTCCCACGCCGCGCTGCGCTACGGAAATTTCCCCCTTCTCTTTCCACAGATTTCATCCATTGAAATAAGGCCTATGCCCTATATTTTTACCCAATAATATATACCAAAAAAAAAAACAGGTAAGTGATAGTGTTATACTCCAGAAATTGCCTAATTATCACCTGACAACACCTCACGTGCATTCATTCGCTACATTACCACGGTAATTTCCCCTTTGATTTATGCCTTGTAATCGATGTCTGTAATAAAAATATATATCAGAAAGGAAGGAGAATCCTAATTGACATTTACAGTCACCTGGAACTACCTATTTCTATATTTATTGCCGAGATTTTCTACCTATAAAAAATTAGCATGTAAGTTAGCAGCAGTAAGCCTAAAGTGTCATTGTCAACCCTTCCCTTCTCAGATAATTTACCCCCTTCTTGACTCCCCTCCCTACTTGCCCTCCATTACCCTCTCCTCTCACCTCCCACGCCACGCTGCGCTACGGAAATTTCCCTCTTCTTTTTCCACAGATTTCATCCATTGAAATAAGCCCTATGCCCTATATTTTTACCCAATAATATATACCAAAAAAAAAACAGGTAAGTGATAGTGTTATACTCCTGAAATTGCCCAATTATCACCTGACAAAACCTCACGTGCATTCATTCGCTACATTACCACGGTAATTTCCCCTTTGATTTATGCCTTGTAATCGATGTCTGTAATAAAAATATATATCAGAAAGGAAGGGAGAATCCTAATTGACATTTACATTCACCTGGAAGTACCTATTTCTTTATTTATTGCCGAGATTTTCTACCTATAAAAAATTAGCCTGTAAGTTAGCAGCAGTCAGCCTAAAGTGTCATTGTCAACCCTTCCCTTCTCAGATAAGCCGCGGCATTTAGTTCCTTGTCCTCCACTGCAGAGACAACATGTCGCACTCCTTCCGCCATTCCTGCAGCTTCTGCGCCCATTGCAAAGGGCCCCGTGACCTCTACCCCCAAGAAAAGTGTTGAGGCAAGCAGGAAAGGCCTCAGTGACTCTGCAGTGGCACGAGAACTTGCTGAATTGTCGATGATAATAATGGACAGCGATTTTGACGATTCCGGTGGGAATCGTGTGATGAGCCGGGTGAACTTATCGCGCCAGAAACAGCGACAACAAGTGCTCCTACCAGTGAATCTGTGTGTAGCTCCAAGGGAAAGGAGCCTTTAGTGCAGGAAGGAAAAAGAATTTGGGAAGGGAGTGAAAAGGCGGCGTGTTAGCCCCAGAACAATGCCCCCACGTGACCCAGCCCGCCATGAGTCACGAGATCATTCCACCTCCCCGTTCCCCAAGCCCGCTTTACTCATCTCGTCATCATCGTCGGCTGAGTTATCTCCGAGTCTTCGTCGTCAGGTCACCACCAGCATCAACAGTGAAGGCCGGCCGTAGAGGTAGAGGTAGATCTAAGAGAGTGAGAAGTAGTGTAGCTAGTAGGGTAAGGGCTGCTAGTGCTGTGCGGCAACCTAGGGTCAGTGCGAGTGACCTTGACCGTGATAAGCCTCCCTCTCAGCCAACCTCCACCACCACCACCACCACCATCCCTCCACCGCCACGCCAGGGAATCCTGGACGCCTTCGCGTGGACGGAAGGATCAGATTTTGTCCCCGAAAACATGGTTTTCGATGAGAGCTCGTCAGGAGTTCAGCCTGCCTTCACTATGGACGAAAATGCTGAGTGTGTCGACTACCTTTTGGCCTTCCTAGATGACGAAGTCATGCAGCACATATGTGATGAGACTAACAGGTTCGAATCACAACGTGCTGCTAGTGGTACAGGTGCAGCCAAGATGCAACAGTGGACCATGCTGGGCCTGCAGGAGCTGTATGTGTTCTTTGCCCTCATGCTTCTTATGCCACACTCCAAGAAGCATGAGTTGGAAGAATACTGGTCCATGGACCCCTTACTACCCTCACCGACCTTCAACAAGTACATGGCCAGAGATCGCTTCCGGAACATCATGGGAAACCTGCACTTTGCCGACAACGATGTACCTTCCCAAACCGACCCACTCTGGAAGATCAGGGAGATTCTGAACAGAATGAAGAATAAGTTCATGTCATTCTTCCACCCATTTCAGAAGGTTGTCATTGATGAGTCCTTGGTTCTGTTCAGAGGACGTCTTCGGTTTGTCCAGTACATTCCAAGCAAACGCCATCGCTTTGGAATTAAGTTCTTTGTACTGTGCGACTGTAAGACGGGGTACATCCTTGACTTCGTCATATATTCAGCCAGCACTGTCGATCTCGATAAAACACACCCCCTTGGCTT